>NW_020949696.1:6336315-6395213 GCF_900497805.2 Vombatus ursinus
AAAGAAAGAAAGAAAGAAAGAAAGAAAGAAAGAAAGAAAGAAAGAAAGAAAGAAAGAAAGAAAGAAAGAAAGAGTCTCTACCATAAAGAAGCTTACATTCTAAAGAAAGAGAAAACTCTCCTTCCTTTCCCTGCTAAACTCCTAGAACAGAGATTTACAAACTAGGGTATACAAACCCCCAGGGGGTAGAAGGTATAAAGGGAATATCTGGTAAATAACTGTTATTCTATTGAAATGAATCTATTTTATCCTTGTTGTTATTCAGTCGTTTTTCAGTCATGTCCAACTCTTCATGACCCCATTTGGGATTTTCTCAGCAATGACACCATAATGATGTGCCATTTCCTTCTCCAGCTCATTTTACAGATAAGGAAACTGAGGCAAACAGGGTTAAGTGACTAGTCCAGGGTCACATGGCTTGTAAGTGTCTGAGGCCAGATTTGAAGACCCAATACTCTATCCACTGTGCCACCCAGCTGCTCTTATTTTGTTCTTAAATGTATATATTCTTGTGTGTGCATACTTGGTCAACTCTCAGGCTTATTTCCTTTCATATCAACTAAGTGGTACAGGAAGATTTCGTGAAAGCTAAAAGGTACAGGGATTAAAAAAGATTGAGAACCCTCCACCCTGTCTTAGAATACTCTCCACTCACTGCTTGCTTGCACTCCCCTGCCCCTCACTCCTTAACACCAGGAAATCTGGCTGCTGACCCCAGGGTTCTATGAAACTGCTCTCTCCAAAGTCCCCAGTGATCTCCAGGCTTGTTCTCCTCCCTCAACCTCCCTGGTCTCTAGGCAGCTTTTGAGCCTGAAGACCAATCCATCCTTATAGGATGCTCTTTCCTGCCTTGACTTTCATAACCCTGTTCTCTCCTGATTGCCTTCATTGCTCTGCCGTCTTCCTCCTCCTAGCTCCTTAGGATAGGTTTTCAGAAAGGCTCCATCATAGGCCATCTGCTCCTCTCTATATACCATTTTTTCTTCCTGGGATCTTATCTGCTGATCACAGGAACCTAGATTTATAGTTGGAAGGGGCCTTCAAAGGCCATCCAGTCTACGCTCACATTTTACAAATGAAGAAATGGAGGCCTAGAGAGGCTAAATGACTTGCCCAAGGTCACACAGGGATTCAGCATCAGAAGTAACATTTGAAACTGTGTCCTCTGACTCCAGATCCAGTGTGCTTTCCACTGGACCACACTGTCTGCCAAAAACCTTAATCTTCTCCCATGTGCTCAATGTTTGCTCCACCAGAAATTTTGAGTAGAAATCCATTAGAATTTAAGCGTCTTGAAGGTAGAGATTGCTTTATATTTGTCTTTATATCTCCAGCACCTAACATTATGGCATGTAGTAGGTGTTTAAATATGTATTTATACATGTATGTATATTTATATATGTATGTATATGCATGTGTCTAATATGTATGCTTGTTCCACCAATCAATCAATAAACATCTACTAAGCACCTACTATGTGCCGGGAACCTCTGAAACTTCTCTCACTCCCACTTATCCTGTCCTCTTTATCACATAGCCACCGCTCTGTTTTAGGTCTTCACCACTCTTCTTTCCCATTGTAAGAGCCTCCTCTCACATGGTCCCTTTACTTCCAGTCTCTTCCCCTTTGGCTCATCCTTCAAACAGCCGACATGAATTTCCTTCACATCCTTCCTATCACATCATTCCTCTCCTCAAAAATCTTAAGTGACTCTCTATTGCCTTTAAGGGATGCTTCTCAGCTTGGCAGGAAAGACCCTCAACAACTTTACTCTGTCATGACATCGTGCTGGATTTGGAACTGGATTTTGAATGACAGGTCCTGGGTTCAAGTCCCAGTCTATACTGCTTTCTATCTGTTTGACCCTGGGAAAGTCAATTAATATCTTCAGGTCTCAGTTTCACCATCTGTAAAACAGAGGAATTGCTCTCAACAATCCTGAAGTCCCCTTCCAGTTCTCATGATCTTATGAGCCTATTACCCATCCTTATTTCATTTTATTCCATTTCACATCTGGTCAAACTGGACTATTAGCTGTACTCCAAACTTAACATTCAATTTTCCACCTTTTGTTATTTGTGCAAGGTATTCCCTATGCCTGGGAATGCACTCATTCCTCATCTCCAGCTTTCAGAATCTTTTTCTTTCTTCAAGGTTTCGTCTTCTCTCCGAAGCCTTCCTTGGTCTTTCATCCTTTTATTATCATTATTACTGTTATTTCCATTTGTTTTTTACACTTGTCATGTCTCTTTAACATTCCTCCCCAAAACTGAACCCTACCTTCCATACCTTGTAACAAAGAAAAACATTTAAGCAAAGTGTATGGACACAGCTGTCTTCTGTCTGACCGCACACATTGCCTTCACCATCTGTAGGCCTCCTCCCTCCTGAGAGGAGAGAGGTGGGCTTCATTATCATTTCTGTGGGGCCAAGATTGTTCATTACAATTCAACAGAGGGTTCTGAGGGTTATCATTGACAGCATGCTAGCCAAAGAGTGGCAAATCAACCAGATTGGTTCATGCGCATACGGAGGAGGTCAGTGCTGGAGGCAAAGCAATTGTGAGCTCATCAAAGTGCCCATTTTTGAGGTATCTAAAGGAGGGGAAGATACCAAAGGTATGGAGGGAAAATCTCGGACCTCACTGATTCCAAAAAAAAAGGTGACCAAGAAAACTTCGACAACCATTCTGACCAATATGCCTACTCTTCCATCTATAAAAATCTTAATAGGGGTCATCTATACACAAACTAAGAGTATCCTCCAGGAGGACATTGGTGGGAACCAGCAGGCTTTAGCAAATGATATCAAACAATGGACAGGAATCTTTGCTACCTCAAAATTAACTGGAAAGCCCAGAAAATATAAAATCTCTTGGCGATTATTGCTCATTAATGAAGGAAAATCTTTCCATTCAGTAGAACAAGATGCTACTTTTTAAGGTTCTTTTCCAGCATGATCCAAAAATCAGGATAATTCAAAGCTCCTTGGAACATAACTTCATCCAGTGGTCCTCTAATATACTAAACATTAAGGGAGGCATAAACCAGGGAGATAAGAGCTCATCAAAAGTATTTGCCACTTCGATGGAGATCCAAGACAGAGTCTGGGTCAAGGAGGGATTTCCTATGGATGGTGTGGTCCTGTTTGCAGAGGACCTTGTGTCAATTACATCAAGCTCAAAGACATTGCAGAACTTCCTGGCAGAAACCTGTAACTGTTCAAAAGAGTTTGGTCTATCCATCCACACAGGAAAGATCAAGTGGATGAAGAATATTTATTATTCAGATTTCATCATACATTATGGATGCTCTATAAAACTTGTTTTAGTGTATAAGTGTGGACACATATATACAAACACATACATATATGCATATATACTTATATACACATATAAGACAAACTATATATAGAATAATATATCACATATGTACATATACATATGTCCTTATATAAATATAGGTGTATACATGTATAAGCACACATATACATATACATTTGTATGTGTGTGTATATACACCCACATATGTATAGATGTAAAGGTGTGTGTGTACATGTGTGTGTGACAGACAATACAGATGGAAATTAAGTTGCACCCTGGGTTGAAAAGGAGAATATCAGGCTGGATTGCCTTTAGGAAATTGCACCTTTTACTGACCCCAAACTCTCTATGATAGCAAAGACTACTTTTTTAAAATCCATTTTACCAGTTTTTCCAGATGGAAGAGTGACTTGGAACATCACTGCCTCCAAAGAGCTAAAGACAAGAATATAAGATGTCATCAAAGAATCAGAAGGCAGAAAGAAAAAATGGACTGGTTATGTGGCAAGAGTGAGGAATGACAGATAAATGGCCAGAGTATTCCACTTGCACCCTCTTGATGTTGGGAGAAAGTGAGGAAGGCCTTTGAAATATTGAATGGACCCTTTGACCCAGCAATAGCACTTCTATGGCTATATCCCAGAGAGATCATACAAATGGAACTACATGTACAAAAATATTTATGGCAGCTCTTTTTGTGATGGCAAGGAATTGGAAATTGAGAGGATGCCCATCAATTGGGGAATGGCTGAGCAAGTTGTGGTATATGAATGTAATGGAACACTATTGTGCTATAAGAAATGATAGCAGGCTGACTTCAGAAAAACCTGGAAAGACTTATATGGTCTGATGCTGAGTGAAATAAGCAGAACCAGGAGAACATTGTACACAGTAACATCCTCGTTGTGCGATGACTAATATTGATAAACTTAACCCTTCTCAACAATACAAGGATCTAAGACATCTCCAAAGGCCTCGTGATGGAAAATGCTATCCACATCCAAAGAAAGAACTATGGAGTTTGAATGCAGATGGAAGCACACTATTTGATATTTTGTTTTCTTCTGTTGTGTTTTGTTTCCTCTTTCTGGTGGTTCCTCTTATTGGTTCTAATTCTTACAACATCACTAATGTGAAAATATGTGTAATAGGAATATATATGTATAGCTTATATCAGATTGCGCACTGTCTTGGGGAGGGAGGCAGGGAGGGAGAGGGAGAAAAAATTAAAATTCAAAAGTTTATGGAAGTGGTTGTTGATAATTCAAAATAAATTAATTAAAAATTTTAAAAAAAGAAATATTGGATGGAAACATGAATGAGAATGATCCAGGATGGGCAGGCTTGGATGGATTGGGATATTTTTGGGAAGATTCCCTAACTTATAAGATTCCAGATCCATTTGAGTAGGTAAGTCAGTGTAGATTGTTCTCCTGATTCTGCTTTCTTCACTCTACATCAGTTCATAAAATTCTTCTCATATTTCTCCGAATTCCTCATATTCATTAGTCCTGGAACAATGTTATTCCATTACATTTGTGTACCGCATCTTCCAAGTGATTGACATCCATTTTGTGTTTTCAGTTTCTTGTTATCATAGAAAATCGCATGACTATTTTGTTATCTATGGGACCTTTCTGCCATCACCCTCCTTACCCTTCCCAATCTTTTCAGCTGAGGGCAGATGTTCTCTCCCTCCCCAAGTTTTCATAGAGAACCTATCTGGATCTCTCCTTTGTTATGGATCTTCTTGAATTATATTTAATTCAACAACTCAATTGAATGAATGTTTATTAAATGTCTTGTGTGTAAGGAGCTATTCAAGGTGCTGAGAGTACAAAAACAAAAGCAGAAAAATTCCTGCCTTCAAGGACCTTACATTCTAATTAGGGGATACAACACATAAACAAGTAAATGCAAAATAATTTCATGAGGGAGAGAGTACAAACAATGGCAGGGGGGTGGGGAAGGGGCAAACCAGGGAAGACATTTTGTAAGAAATGGCACCTGAGGTAAGCCTTGAAGGAAGGCGAGGCAGTATGTGCCAGGCATTGTACTTTTCTTTGTGTGTATGACATCCCTTTCCAGGTCCTGCTCCTTACGGGACGGGAACTTCATCCTTTTTATGTTTTGTGTGACCAGTGCCTTGCACACAGTAGGCACATAGATGTTTATTTGACTTTGAATTTGAAGATGACCAACATATTCCCCTTGAGCCTTCTCTTCTCCAGGCTAAACATCCTAAGTCCCTTCAACTTATCCTCTTAAGGAATGGTTTTCAGTCCCCTGATCATCTTGGTTGCTCTCCTCCAGACAAGCTCCAACTTGTTCATGTGTTTCCAAGAATGTAGTGCCCAGGATGGAATATGAAATTCTAGATGGGGTCAGAGAAGAGGGTAATATGCAGTGATGGTGCTGTCCCCTCCTTCCTTCTGGACAGCTTGCCTTCATTAATGCAGCCTAAGATCATATTAGCTTTTTTTGGCTTCCAAGTCAACCAATTAGCAACAACCAATTAGTCAACTAGCACTTATTAAGGACCTACTATGTGTCAGGTAGTGGAGATACCAAGACAAAAATGAAACAGTCTCTGGGAGGGAAGATAGGTACATATAATAGTAGATATAGAGAAAATAAAATACAAGATAATATCAGGAGAAAGGCAGCCTAGGTGGGGAGGGGAATCAGGAAAGGATTTCTATAGGAGCTAAACTTCCAAGGAAGCTAAGGAGTCTAAGATGAGAAAGGAGTGCATTCCCAGAGAGGGGGATGGGCTGTGCAAAGCCACAGAGGAGGGAGTGCGTGAGGGATGGCAAGTGGGCCAATTTGGGTGGATTGTAGAGAGGTGAAGGCAAATAATGGGAAATCAGTCTGGGCAGGTAGTGGGGCTTAAAATGCCAAATAGAAGAATTCCCATTTGTTCCTAGAGACAAAAGGGAGCTAACAGAGCTTCTTGAAGAAGAGAATAACAGGGTGAGACCTGTGCTGTAGGGATATCACTTTGGCAGCTCTAGGGGAAATGGATTGGAGTGGGAAGAGGCTGGATGCAGGGAGACCAAACAGAAGGCTACTGCAATAGTCCAATGGAGAAATGATCAGTGTTGGAGGTAGGGTACTGGTTTCTCAGCATAGATAAAGAGATGGAATTGAGATTTGTGGGAGTAGGATGGGACATACCTGTCAACTGATTGGCCGTGGGTGAAGGAGAGAGTCAGGGATGATAGGCTGTGAACCACTGATGGCTGGAAAGATGGTGGTACCCTTGACATGCTGTTGCTTCCATTGAGCTTGTGATCCACCAGTTCCTCCAGATTTTTTCCCACATGATCTCTCATCCAGTAATGGTTTACCCATCCTGGACTTGTAACATTGACTTTTTTTTTTAAATTACGAACAATATGACTTTATGTTTATCCCTATGAAATTTTATCTTAGATTATGTCCATTGTTCTAGGCCTGCTACTTGATTTTAATGACCAGTTCCATTTCCTGTTCTTAGTAAAGGAGGCCTCTAAAGTCCCTGCCCATCCTTGTGCCTCAGTTTCTTCCTCAGTAAAAGGGAATAAGCATTTATATAATGCCTACTATGTACTAGGTTCTTTACAAATATTATCAAATTTGATCTTCACAACAATCCCGAGAGTTAGATACTGCTATTATCCCCATTTTACAATTAAATAAAGTGAGGAAAACAGAAGTTAAGTGATTCGCCTAGTAAGTAAGTATCTGAGGCTGGATTTGAACTCAGGCCTCTTTGACTCTAGCACTTTCTGTGCTCTATCCATTGCACCACCTAGCTGCCTCTAGATAAAATTTTTATCATCGTAGATGCCTTGTAGATAACACTCATGACACTCCTGACCTGAGGATATTGTGAGGTTTCAAACCAGATCCTGTGTGAAAAGAGATAGAGTATGCATTGTGATTCCTTCTGATCAAACCTAACCTGTGTCTCCTAGGGTAAGGAATCAGGCAACCTCCCTTGAATGGCCAGACTGCCTAACAGATGGTACTGAAGTGTTGATAAAGGAGATTAGGACTAGGAAATTTCATTTAATAAATCTTTATCAAGACCCTGTCTAGGGTCTGGGATCAAGGCCAACTTGATCTTCTCACTCTCACCTCCATACTTTTGCATAGTCTCATCCCTATGCCTGGAATGAAATTCCAGGAAAGGAAGCTGTCTTCAAGGCTCCACCTCTCACAAGAGGCCAATACTATTTTCCACAGTTGTTAGTTAACGTCCCTACCCTGAAATTACCTTGTATCCATTTTATGGTCACTAATCTATGTGTGTACACATTGATTCTTCCCCATGGAATGGAAACTCCGTGAGGGCAGGGACTGTTTAATTTTTGTCTTTTATCTCTAGTCAGGGGTTCTTCACCTTGCTGGTGTCATGCATCTCTTTGGTGGACTGGTGAAACCTATGGACCCCTTCTCGGAATAATATTTTCATTAAGTGCACAAAATAAAATACAGAGGTGTACCAAGGAAACCAATTATATTGAAATACAGATATCAAAATAGTTTTTAAAGTTCATGGATGCTGCATTAAAAGCCCTTGAGTCGAGTGCCTAACATGGTGGCTGACACATGGTAGGCACTTTTAAAATGCTTGCTGAATCTGATTCCCTACTGTGTGCAGAGAGCCCTGTCCCAGGTGCTTGGAGTGACAGAGTGTAGAGAATAGATTTTTACAAATGAGGAAGCAGAGGCCCAGAGAACTCTGCTGGCTCATCCGAAGTTGCACAGCTACGTATCTTAGAACCAGGACCAGAACCGTGATGTGCTGCCTGCTAGCCCAGCACTGTTCCTACTACACAGCCTGGCCCTGCCTGAGGAGGGGCTTGGTTGGACCAGTAGGACAGGGTCCCTTGTTCTTTTGCTTCTGGGCTTTGTCCACAGCACATAGCATGGAGGTTTTGGTCAAGGCATGTTCAGTTTCTCAACCAAAGAGAAGCAAAGAAACAAATCCCTACTCCAGCCTCCAGTTTCTCTTAGAAGTCACCCCAATAGTTGGCATCACCTTTATTTGGAAATCTAGTTCACTGTGTTGATAACTTCCTTTGATACTTGGTTTAAGTGACTTCTTTTGAAGTACAGGTCTTTCATTTTCCTTCCTCCTACTGTAAGAGCTATTGTGGTGGGGATGCCTGCTCAGATGTGGGTAGGTTGGGCTCCATGCCCTATAAAGCCCCTTTTAACTATATTTCTGCGAGTCTTCGTTTTCTCATCTAAAAAATGGGTATAATAGCACCTGGAAGAATCCCTTCTTTAAATTGTTATAAGACACAAATGGAATAATGTATATATAGCATTTGGTAACTTCCCACTCCAATCCATCCTCTACTCAGCCACCAAGGTGATCTTCCTAAAGTACAGATCTGACCATGCCACTCCCTGTTCTATAAACTCCAGGGGCTCCCTATCACCTTTGGGGTCAAATATAAAACCATTTGCTTGGCATTTAAAGTCCTACATAATCTGGTCCCCTCTTACCTTTCCAGTCTTCTTATACCTTACTCACTCTTTTTTTGGGGGGAAATCTGGGTTAAGTGACTTGTCCAGGGTCACAAAGCTAATAACTGTCTGAAGCTGGATTTGAACTCAGGTCCTCCTAATTTCAGGGCTAGTACTCTATCCATTACTCCACCTAGCTGTCCAAACACCTTACTCCCTCTTGCAAAAGACATTCTACCCCATCTCTGGGCATTTATACTGATTGATGACGTCCTGCCTGGAATTCTTTTGCTCCTCATCTCCACCAAGTCTCAGCTAAAATTCCACCTTCTACAAGAAACCTTTCCTGGTCTGTCTTAATGCTAAGTTCCTTTCCTGTTGATTGTTTCCATTTTATCCTGTATATGTCTTGTTCAACAACAGCTAACATTTACATAGTACTTTAAGGTTTGCAAAGTACTATGCTATCTTCACAACCACCCTGAGAATTAGGTGCTATTGTTATCTCCATTTTTACAGATGAGGAAATTGAGGCAGCCAGAAGTTGAGTGACTTATCCAAGGTCATAAGGCTACATAAGTGTCTGAGGTGGGATTCAAATTCAGACCTTCCTGGCTCCAAGTCCAGCACTCTCTATCCACTATGCCAACTAGATGCCTTGTTTGTGTAGAGTTATTTCTATGTTGCCTCCTATATTAGATTGCAAGCTCCTTGAGGGCAGGGATGATTTTGCTTGCTCTTTGTATTCCCAGACAGTGCCTGGCACATGGCAGGTATTTAGTAAATGCTAGGTAGCTTGACTTGACTTTGGCAAACCATGAAGTTCTATACAAATATAGGCAGCTGGATGGCACAGTGCTGGACTTTGAGTCATGAAGGCCCGAGTTCAAATCCTGCTTCAGACACACTGGCCAAGTCATTTAACCTTTCAGCCTCAGTTTCCTCATCTGCAAAATGAGGGGGTTGGACTCAGTGGCTTCTAAGGTCCCTTTCATCTCTAGACCTATGATGCTCCCATGACTACTATGAGGAACATGTAAGATACCATATGTAAAGGGCTTTGCAGTGCTGAAAGTCTAAGCTGATTGCCTGGAGTCCCTGACTTCATGGAACTCTCAGTCTAGTTGGGAAATTAGAGACAGACAAAGGTAACTCCAATACCCGCTAATATGTTACAAAGGTATCAAAGAGGTACAGGGTGCTGTGTGCAGTCTGGAGGACAGAGATGGAGGGTGGGGAATCAGGGAAGGCTTCCAGGAGGCGGTGGCATTTGGGTTGGGCCATGGAGAATGGGTGTAGAGAATTGCAGAGCTGCAGCTGAAGGCATTTGTCAGGAGAGAGAAGACATTACAAACACTGGCAACAGCACAAGCAAGGACACAAAGCGGGGGAGAGCCGGCTGCCATGCAGGGTACAATGAGTCATTCCGTTTGCCTGAGGGCTGCACTATGCAGAGGGGAGTGATATTAGAAAAAGTTGGAGAGAGAGGGCGGTGCCATGTTGTGGATGCCCTTGAATGCCAACCATGGCAGTTCGTTCTAGACTGGATAGGCAATAGGGAGCAACGGAATGTTTTTGAGCTGAGGAGCAGGGCGAATGGATTTGTGCGTAAGGGAGATTGTTCTGGGAGCATGGGAAATGTGAAATAGAGAAGCGGAGACAAGGGTACCTATTAGGAAGCTATTGTAATAAATCCAAACAGGGCCTGTTCCGAAGGGGTGGCAGTGAGAATAGAGAAGAGGAGACGGACGAGAGAGAGGTGGCAGAGGTGAGATTGACTCCTTTGCTTGCCTTTTCAAACCCTTCATAAACTGGCCCCAATCTGTCTTTCCAGACTTATTAGCCCTCACTACTACAGTGCTCAACATGCAGTAGGTGCTTAATAAATGCTTCTTGATTGTTGATTGGACAAAAGGCGTAAGGGACAGCAAGCAATAACTTTTGTTTTTGTTTTTGGCAACAACTTTTTAGGGAGCGTTTACCATGTGCCAGGCACTCTGCCAAGTACTCAGGCTACAAATATAAGCACTTGTATTTGTGTCTCCAAGCAAAGTAGAGGGGGGAGAAGTAGGGACACAGTGGTTAAGTCCAAAAAGTCAGAAACACATCTGGCAGGGGAATGAAGCGTGGCTGGCCCGAGCGCCTCTTCAAAATGGTGTCACCAATGGGAGAAGGGAGCCAGTGTGGCAGAGGGAAGGGTCAAAGAGGCCCCTAAGGTTGTAAGCATAGGGGAGCACAAGATGGTGGTGTTGGGATCTCCAAGTAGAGATATCCTGTAGGCAGTAGGCCTGAAGCTCAGAAGGGACATGAGGCCTAAGGAAATGGATTTGAGAGTCACCTGCGTAAAGGGGAGAATTAAAGAGGGTGGGGCAGTTGAAATGGCCAAGGCAGAGAGGAAGGTCTTTGGGGAGTGCCCACTCTAAGGTGTTGGGAAGGTGAGGAAACAGAGAAGGAACAGTCCGAGAGAAGAAATAAGAACAAGGCAAGTATGGCATCTTTGAAGGCAAGAGAGGAGAGACTGTCCAGAAAGAGGTGGACAAGAAGGTATGGATCAGGCCCCCTGGGATCTGGTCCTGGCTCTGTCATTGTCTCCCTGTGTGACCCTGGGCCAAACCTTTCTCCCTGGGTCTCAGTTTCCCCAAAGGTAAAACCAGGGAGCTGGCATAGCTGATCTCTAAGGGGCCTTCCATCTCTGACATTCCACGACCTCCTAAGCCCTGTCCTGCGGTGACAGGAAAGGTCAGGGACACGTGGCAGAAGCATTCCAGACGCACTAGGCTTGATGAGCGTCTGCCTGGCAACTGGGGATGCTGACCCCCCTCCAGGATGATTTGGTGACCCTGACCCGGATGCTGCCCTTTGTGAGTCAGGGGAGCGTGTGTGTGTGCGTGTGTGTGTGCGTGTGTGTGTGTGTGTGTGTGTGTGTGTGTGTGTGTGTGTAGGTGGGGATAAGCCCCAGCCTGGCAGCTTGGGCCCACTCTCCATGGGGGAGCTGACCGGGAAGATTAGAGGGTCAGCAGAGATCAATTGCACTTGCCGGAAACCTATTCAGCCCCCAGCGAGCTGGATGCTTCTTTCTGTCACATCCTATTTCCAAGATGATGGGGCGTGGCCAGGCGGAGGCCAAGGGACGGCGGATGTGGGCATGAGGGGAATGAACTCTTACATGCCAGGCCCTTGGCTCAGGTGTGGAGGGTATCTGGGCCAGGGCTCCTCTGGATGCCTTCCTCAGAGTAGGAACTTCTCAGGCAATGAACCCTGGTCTTGGGACGCTAGCTTTAGAGTCAGAGGGCCTGGCCTGGGATCTTGACTCTCTTACTCACTTCCTGTGTGACCTGAAACAAGTCATTGCATTTCTGGGGCTTGTGACCACATCTGCAAAATGAATGATCCGTGTGATTCCTCCCAGCTTTGACACTGTGTGTTCTAAGGGCCCTCCCAGCCCTGACATCCTGTGTTCCAAGGGCCCTCCCAGCTCTGACATCCTGTGTTCCAAGGGCCCTCCCAGCTCTGACATCCTGTGTTCTAAGGGCCCTCCCAGCTCTGACATCCTGTGTTCTAAGGGCCCTCCCAGCTTTGACATCCTGGGTCCTAAGGGCTCTCCTAGCTCTGACATGCCATGTTCTAAGGGCCCTCCCAGCTTTGGCCCTCTGTGATTCTATGACTCACATATTCCCAGACATCCCCTCAGCCTCAGCTGGAAGAAAACCCTCTTTCTTTTTGAACTTTGAAAGTCTCCTCTCCCCCTAAACCTGGCCCTTGTACCCCCTAGCCAACACATTGGGCAAGGATTTTTCAGGGTTCCCAGGCCCACTGCTCTGGTCTTGTCCCCCCCTCCCCAAACCCAGGCAAAGGATGGCCAGAGCAGGATCTCAGGGTGGCCACCCCAGAGCAGGCAGTGTCCACAGCAGGCAGTCAACATCGTGTCTCTTACTCAATAAACTCCAATGGTTCCTGTTTCCTGATCCCCTTCACGATCTGTCTACAACCTGCCTTCCCAACCTCATTACCCACCCTCTCTGGTTCATCCAAACTGGCCTTCCTTCTGGTCTTCTCATACAACAGGCCATCTCTGGTCTCCACGCCTTGGTACTGGCTTTGCCTCAGCCCAGGAATGCTTTTTCCTCAACCTCTGCTTCTTGGATTCCCTGCTCTCCAAGATTCAGATCTACTGGCCTTACCTGGTCCCCCCCAGCTACCAGTCCCCTGACCCCCCAAAGGTAACCTTGTATCTGTTGTGTGTGTGTGTGCATCTTGTCTTCCCCGTTAGGATGGAAGCCCCTTGATGGCAAGCATTGTTTGACTCTGGCTATATCCCCAACACCACGCCCAGTGCTGACCTTCCCAAGGTGATGAATGAATGCTTGTTGACTGCTTGAACCTAGAGAGACTGAAGGCAGCAGGGAGTCCTGCAGAGAGACAGGCAGAGATACTGGACCTGTGATCTGACTGGTCTAGGGAACTCTTGGACGAGGAAAACCCATCCTGTACCTCCTTTGCCACTTCCTTAGAGAGCTTTCTAGCACACAGAGAGATTAAGTTATTTACCCAGGGTCACCTACCCAAAATATGCCGAAGGTGGGACTTGAACCCAGGTCTTTCTACATCGGAGGTCTGCTACTTACTCACTACTACATCGTAGCTGCCACCCTTCAGGTGAGGCATCCTCAATCTGGGGTCTGTGAACTTATTTTAAAAAATGTTTTGATCACTTCACTTCACTAGAATAAGTTTCCTTTGTAATCCTACGTGTTTTGTTTTATATGTTTAAAAACAGGATGCTGAGAAGGGGTCCCTTCCTTAGGCTGCAGCAGACCATCAGAGGGGTCTAAGACACAAAAAAGGTGAAAAATCCTGGCTCTTGAGTAGAAAGAGAACGTGATCTTTTACAATCACAAGGCCTATCCCACCCTACCCCCCAGCTCTGACACTTATTAGCTATCCAGCCTTGGGTGACTCACTTTATCGCTCCATGCCTCAGTTTCTTCATCTGTAAAATGGAAGCAATTATTCCTTACTCCCCTCCCAGGACTGTCGTGAGAAAAGAGCTTTGTAAAAGATAAAGGGCTCAGGAGTGGGAACTGTTTGCTGTTGTTATTATTATTTATTTCTATGGCCCAGAGTGAGGGTGGAATTGACCCAGACATCTTCTCCATGGCCAGGACCCTTGGCAGGCTGCAGCCTGAGCGTGGAATTAGAAAAGACACACCATGGTAGAGATCACAGTGACCTTATGTAACAGAGATCAAGGTCTCTTGGTGACTTTTCTTCCTTCATCTCCTCCATGGCCCCCTTCCCCCCATGGCCCCATCCTCATCTGTCTTCTGTCGCTTTTGAACCTCCCTGAGATGGTGTTTGTGAGGGGGCAGGGAGGGGGCCCTTTAAGGCATTTGAGAAAGATGGGGAGGGATGGAGAGGGGGATGGGGGCAGGCCAGTTAACCAGTGGGGTGGGGGGCCCCAGTGTACAATGGGGCCAGGATATTTTGTGGGGGGAGCACCAAGGGGAACTTCCTGAAAATGGGTTTTAGCAATTCAAAGGGGGCCTTTGGCCCTGGGAGTGGTGTCCGTCACGGCTATGGGGCCCAGGATCAGGGGGGCCAGGGGCGGACAATGCCCCATTGTCTGAAAGAGGTGGGAAAGTAGAGGGTCTCAGAGGGCCGATGGCTCAGCAGTGGTTCCGCTAGTCAAACGGCCGTTCCACATGATTCCACTCTGGACAGGGCCCGTATAATCCCCTCCCGCTGCCTCACTGTGACAACCTGAAGGAGAATTCCAATCCTGAGTGACAGCAGACAGAAGACTGACAAGGGAGAGAGGCTTGAGGGGTGGGGAGGGGGGCCCACAGTGTGAGAGCAAGTCTGGGCAGTGGGGCTCACCCTCTCTCTCTCTTTGAGGCCCAGGGAGCTGGGAGAAGGCCGAGGCTTGGGCTGGGCTGGGCTTTGGTATGAGGGAGAGAGGGGCTTCACCCCCTGCCCCCTATTGCCCTAGAAATGTGGACTCTTCCCTGCCCTCCCCCCACTCCTCCCTTGCCCCCATCAAAGGGTCTGGCGAGGCACTGACAGAAAGGAGCGGTGGGCCCTAGCAAAGGGACTTCAGGTTGAGCATCAAGACACTTTCAGGGCTTCTCCCCCTGGAAAGATATGGGTGGAGAAAGTGGCTTTGGGTAGAGACCTGAATCATCACATCATCAGGCTTCAGATGCAGATGGGACCTTAGAACCTATGTTCTATGACTTACAATGGCTAAGCTGTGAGGGAGCTTAGTTCATAGAACACTGAATGTCAGGGCTGGGAGGACCCTTTGAACACAGAATGTCAAAGTTTTGAGTGCCCTTAGAACAGAGAAGGTCAGAGCTGGGAGGGTCCTTACAGCATAGACTGTCAGAGCTGGGAGGAGCTTTGAAACACAAAATGTCAGAGCTTGGAGGGCTTTTAGAACACAGAATGCCGGGGCTGGGAAAGACCCTTAGAACAGAGAATGTCAGAGCTGGGAGGGTCCTTAGAACACAGGATGTCACAGCTGGTTGGGCCTTTAGAGATTATCTGGCCTCATCCCTTAATTAGAATGGAAAACTAAGGCCCAAAGAGGGGCAGCCCCTTGCCCCGGGTTATCATGGAGTAAATGGAAGAACTGGGACTAGATCTCAGGACTCCTGGCTCCCAGGCCACAGCTTTCCCTGGAGTTCTGGTGTACTTGGCTGGATGCATTGAGGAGAAGGTAAAAGCACCAGCCTGAACCCACAGCCTAACCCACAGGGCTCAGGACTGGTTGGCTCCCAGAGGTCATCAGAAAAAGAATTCTTGTATTCCCTGC
This sequence comes from Vombatus ursinus, assembly GCF_900497805.2. Classification (NCBI taxonomy): domain Eukaryota; kingdom Metazoa; phylum Chordata; class Mammalia; order Diprotodontia; family Vombatidae; genus Vombatus; species Vombatus ursinus. Next base: position 6,351,916 of record NW_020949696.1, read on the forward strand.
ATGGATCCTTCCATCACTACGGCCCCGGGAGACAGGGTAGGTAGTTCTACCCTGGAGTACATCATCGCCTTCATCACCCATGTGGGTATAGAATATATACACGCGTATATACACACGAGGCTGACTCAGAGGTGCCCAGCCCAGACACAGCACCTGCTTGGTTTGGCCCGACTTAGCCCGTGATTTTGACTCATAGAATCGAGATCAGTAGAGGTCAGAAGGAACCACAGACAATGTCCAGCTCAGCTGCAACTTGACCAACAAGCAGATAGAGGCCCAGAGAGAGGAGGTGATGCGCCCAGGGTCACAAAGTGAGATGGTTGTGGAGCAAAGACTGGAGCTCAGGGCTCCTCACTTCTAGTCCAAGGGTCTTTCCATTGTACCAAGATATGGCCCAACAAGGGACAAGACTCATATAGCTGTGCTGTGTGTCTATCTGGTTTGTCTACAAATGGGATTGTGAGCTCCTGTAGTTAGTTACTTCTTAAAAGGAAAGTGTGGCTCTTAGGGCCATAGGTTGGGGGGTAAGTGGGTTGGGTCTGAGAATGAGGCAGATGTCCCCACCTGAGAGTGGACAAGGCTGTAGTAACATCTAATTCACCATTGACCTGTGCTCATGGCCCAACGTTCTGGGCTGGTGACTATAGCTAATTGTTAAGGGTTAATTGGTAATGGGTAAGCAAGAGAGGCCCCTGGCTCCTTAGGAGAGAAGGCATTCAGGGGCCCCCCTCTCTTTGTGCAGGGATTACCCGATCCTGTATTTTGCTATAGACATGCACCATCTTATGTGTGTCCTATGTTAATGAAGGGGCTTTGTAAATGGTAATTTTCGATGGGCCTGAGTTGGCCTGGGAGGAAGCTATACAAAGGATGAAAAGCTTTGGGTCTTGGCATCTGGGGGAGGGGAGACGTGGGAGAAGCTCAAGAAACCCGAGAATGCCCAAATCTGCCCAGCTTTCAAGGGCTGGATCCAACCCCACCCCCATCCCAGGCATCCCTCCGTCTGAATTTTGGAAGCATAAATGGTCTGAGCCACTCAGGTGGGGCTTAGACTCTCAGAATCTTGAACTGACAGAGCTGGAAGTGTCCTCAGAACATAGAACATAGAACATAGAAGATCAGAACTGGGAGGGACCTTGGGACACAGAATATTGGAACTGGGAGGGCCCTTAGAACATACAATGTCAGCGCAAGAAGAGACCTCAGAACACAGAATGTTAGAGATGAAAGGGCCCTTAGAACATAGAATGTCAGAGTTGGAAGGGTCTTTAGAACACAGAATGTCAGAGCTGGGAGGGATCTTAGAACAGAGAATGTCAGAGCTAGGAGGGTCCTCGGAACATAGAACATCAGAGCTGGGAGGGCCCCTAGAACAAAGAATGTCAGATCTTGAAGGGACGTCAGAACACAGAATATCAGAGATGGAAGGGCCTTCAGTGCACAGAACATCAGGGCTAACATTTGTCTCATACAGTAGGGATTCCTTTTCCATACGGGTTGGACTGGGTGGTTGCTGTAGTCCCTTTCAGCTCTTAAATTCCTGAGTGCAGAGCATTTCAGAGTTAGAAAGGAGCACAGGGAGGAGAGTATAACCCCTTTATTTTAAAGATGGGGAAATTGATATCTAGAGAGAGAAAGTGATTTCAGAGGCAGTGGGGTATAAGGCAAAGAATACTAGACTTGGGATAAGATGAAAAGTTTGAGTCCCAGATGTAATACTTACTAATCATGTGACTTTGAGCAAGCCATTTTTCCCTCTCTGGGCTCAGTTTGCCCATCTGTAAAATAAGGCATTTGAACTATTTCTTCATATGCTTTAACCAAAACAACATATCACAACAGATTGAATGCAGAAGCAGATAGGAGAATCCAGCTGGCTTTTATTAGGCCAGACATCAGAGAGACTTGCAAAAATTTGTAAAACAATATCACTCTTCTCACTAAATTTTGTTTGTTTTGGAAGACATGGTTGTTTTTCATAAAAATGTTACTGATGTTCATGTACAATGGGATTATTATTGTCATTTTTGAATGAATGCATAAGCATTTTAAAATTTTATCAGTTTTAATTTCATATGGTAAATATATGTGTGTATATATGTGATGGTGTGTCTATACACACACATATATATCTCCCACATAAACAATAGTACTTAGGATCCTCAACAATATTAAGGTGTGTGAAGGGGTCCTGAGACCAAATAGTTAGAGAATCTCTGGCCTAAATGATCTTTCAGGTCCCTCCCAACTCTGATATTCCACGTTCTCATCCCTTCCAGCTCTGATACGCTATGTTCTCAGGTCCTTGCCGGCTTTATTTAACATTCTGTATTCCAGGCCCTGGGTTCCCTTCTAGCTCTGATATTCTACATTCCAAGGCTGGTCATTGTAAATTAGGGTAATAATCCTTGAAGTACAGACCTACTAAGGTTCTACGGCTTCTCCACGCCAGATAAAAAACATGATGAGCGCTTGTGGTTTCATGAGGATGGCTGGTCCCTCCTCCAATAGACATCTCAACCCTGTTGTTTCTTCTAGGTTCTTCTTGTCCAAGTGTTTCTACTTGGTGTCCCCTGAAGACGCCCCAATTCCTCTGCTCATTTGAGCATCTTGGGGCCCCAGTATGCCACCTGGGGATTCCATCTACTGTCAATCTGGATAGGCCCCTGACCTGCCAATCCTTTCCTGATCATCTATGTCTCCAGTGACTTCACTGACGCCTTTTTTTTTCTCTGCAAACAAGTCATTTTTGATAACACAAGGCAGCCTGCTTATACCCACTGGCCACCTTCCCTTTCTCTATTTGCAATTTTGATTATTCTGAAATGATCACGCTCTGTGATTCAAAGACACAGAGCATCTTTAGCTTTATCCCCTCCAAAGATTCCTGATTTCATTTGTGTGGGGGACCCCGCCCTCAACTCCGTAAAGATCCCAGACTCTGAGACTTTGTAGATGGTCCTGGAGAGTAGCTGTACCTAGAAGTCCACTCTCCTATGACCCACCTGGTGATATGCCTCTCATAGGAAATAAGCATTTGTTAAGTGCCTGCTATGTGCCAGGCACTGTGCTAAGTGCTTTACAAATATTATATCATTTGATTCTCACAGCAATGCTGGGAGGTAGGTGCTTTTATTATTCTCATTTTACAGTTGAGGAAACTGAGGCAGACAGAAGTTAAGTGACTTGCCCAGGGTCACACATCTAGTAAATGTCTGAGGTCAAATTTGAACTCAGGTCTTTCTGACTCCAGTTCCAGCACTCTGGGCACTATGGTGCCACCTAGCTGCCTCTAGTTTACCCCTAGGCTATTCCTCAGACAATAAGCAATAAGTCCACTATCCAGGCTACTTAAAACACATAGAATTTCGAGCTAGAAGGGACCCTTAGATAGCTGACCTAGGTGGTGCAGTGGATAGAGTGCTGGGACTGACATGTAGAAGACCTGAGTTCAACTTCTACTCCAGATGCTTACCAGCTACATGACCCTGGGCAAGTCATTTAACCTTTGTTTAACTCAGTTTCCTCGTCTGTAAAATGGAGGTAATATTTAATAGGATAGACAACTCCCAGAGTTGTTATAAGGTTAAAACCAATTAATATTTGTAAAATGCTATATACTTCCTAGTTGTTATTATTATTTTTGTTGTTATTATTCCATCATCTTAGAGATGAGAAAATATGTCCAGCTAGAGAGACAGTGGTTTGCCTGAGGTCCCATAAAGCTGATGCTGATGCAGTCCTTTTCCTCATGTGATCCTCACAGCATTCCTGGCAGGCAGTTAGTGTAGGGGGTGTTATCCCCGTTTTATAGGTGAGGCGGCGAGGTTCCAAGCCTTGCCCACGATCACCTATCACCTACACCCATCCGGGTGGGGCTTCTCCCCAGGCCTCTCCTGATCTAGGTCCAGCACTCATTCCTTTTGTGCCAGATATGCTGGTTTTAACCCAGGGCTTCTGAAAACGAGGCCACCTCCCATTAGGCTACACTCCATCTAGACTACCCAGCCTTGAGATCCAGCTCGTCCACTTATTGGCCGAGTGACCTTGAACAAGTCCCTTCAGCTGGACTGCCATTCGCCTCTTTTTTTGTATCCCCAGGGCTTAGAACAATGGCTGGCACACAGTAGGCACTTAATAAATGTTGATTTTTCAATTGATTCTGGACCTCAGTTTTCTCTGTAAAATGGAGGTCAATAATATCTGCCCTCCCTAACTCATGGGGCTGTTGGAGCTGGTGAGCAGTGGAGGAGCAGGCATAGTTTATGAAAATAAGCACTATTGTTCCTCTGTATTTTAATCTGACAATTGGTATTCTCCAAACCCTGGCTTAGGGGACCGGGCTGCCTGACCATCTGGTTAGTGAGCCGGCTGGTGGCCCGGGCCTGTTCATCTGCCCCTTTCACCGTACCAAGGTGCTGCAGCTCAAGCGTCCCTCTTCCCCTCCCGTCATCTCCTCCAGGCCCAAAGAGTCAAAGAATGACAGAATTAAAGCTGGATGGGACATCTGTGGGTGTCTGGCTCTGCCCCATCCCCATCCAGACCGAGAGTCCTGCCTCCAGCAGCCCCCGCAAAGGGCCATCCCTTTAGGCCCCCACATAAAGAACTGCCAGTTTCCAGAGCTCTCACCAGCTCCATTTTGAGGGCAGCTCTTTCTTAGGAAGCTTCTCCTTGCATCAAGCTGAAATCTGCCCCTCGGTGACTCCAGCACCCTCTCTGCTCCTAATCCTGCTCTGTGCTGGCAAGTAGGAGAGATGATTGTCTAATGCCTCTTCTTTCTGACAGCCCTTCAGACACTCCAGGCCCCCTCTCGTGTCCTCTCTAAGCCGTCTCTTCTCCAGCCCAAATACCCCAGCTCCTTCAGCCTCCCCTTATGTGATAAGAATCACAACAACATGCATTCTGCTAATGCTTCAGGGTTCTCACACTCTCCTCGTGTCATCACTGAGAGGCAGACAGACAGCTCATGCTTATTACTCTCATTTCACAGGTGAAGAAACTGAGGCTCATGGTCACACTGTTCATAAATGCCAGAGACTGGGGTCAACATCCTGCACACTTTTCACTCCCCTCCCCCCCTTCCCGCTTCATGGGGTATGGGGTATGTTTTCTAATCCCTTTCAACATCCCGGGCATCCCATCTGGAAACCCTCCAGATTGTAGATCCCTTTAAGAGGTAGCAGTGAAGTTTAGTAGGAAGTGTTGAACCTGGAGGCAAGAGAACTGGGCTTAACTCCTGGCTCCAACACTTCCCTGCCTTGTGACCCTGGGCATGTCCTTTAAGCTATGCCTCAGTTTCTTTATCTGTGTAATGGGGATAATAATGCTTCCACTACACGCTTCACAGAGTTGTTTTGAGGCTTTGAAGGCTCTGTGAACCTTAAAACTGCTGCAGAAATGTGGGCTCCTGAGGCCTTTCAGAAACCTCTGGGTCTGGGGGCACTTCCTGCTTTCTAGAGGTTCAACGTCGAGTCGATTTAACAAGTCTTTGTTACACTCCTTCCAGGTGCCAGGCATTGTACAAAGCGCCGGTCGTACAAAGAAAGGTAAAAGATAGTCCCTGCTTGCAGGAAACTCATAGTCCAGTGGTGGAGAGGGGACAGGTAAAGAGCAATGTGCAGACGAGATATGGTCAGTTTCCTCATGCATGAAATGAAGATGATAATAATACCACCCAAGGTTGTTGTGAGAATCAGATGACGTAATGTCTGCAAAGCACTTAGGTCAGTGCCTGGCACATAGTAGGCATTCTGTAAATGTTTGTTTCCTTCCTTCTTCCTTCTCTCCTTCTTAGGAGGAGGCCAGGTTATGAAAGGCTTTGAATGCCAGAGGATTTTCTATTTGGTCCTAGAGATAATAGAGTTTTGAATGGTGGGGGTGACATGGTCCGACCTGTGCTTAAAGGGGGATTAGTTTGATAGGTGGGAGAGGGGAGAGTCTTGAGGCAGAAAGACCACCCAGCAGGCTATTGCAATAGTCCAGGCATGAGGTGGGGAGGGTCTGTACCAGGGTGCCGCAGGGTTAAAGAAAAGAAGGGGGTATATTTGAGAGACATAAGGTAAAATCAACAGGCCTTAGGAACAGATGGGATGTGGGGGATGATAGAGAGTGACAAGTCACAGATGCCAGGAGGTTGTGTGAGGCTGGGTAACTGGGAGAATGGTGGTACTCTTGACAGTAATAGCGAAAAATAATAAGAGGGGAGGGCTTGGGGTGGGGGAGGAATATGAGTTTGGTTTTAGACATATTGAATTTAAGATGTGTATAGAGCATCTAGTTTGAAATGTCCAATAGGTAGTTGAAGATGTGAGACTGGAGGTCAGGAGAGAGGTTAGGGCTGCATTATTTGAGAATCATTAGCATAGAAATGATAACTGAATCCACGAGTGCTGATAAGATCACGGAGCAAAATAGCATAGAGGAAAACAAGAAGAGGGCCCAGAATAGAACCTTTGGGACGCTCACCTTCAGTGGTCATGCCCTGGATGGAGATCCAGCAAAGGAGACAGAGAAGGAGTGGGCAGAGAGGTAGGAGGAGAACCAGGAAGGGGGGGGTGTCCCAAAAACCTAGAGAGAAGACAGTATTAGGAAGAGGGTGATCAACAGTGTCAAAGGCTGCAGGGGTCAAGGAGAATGAGGATTGAGAAAAGGCCTTTGGATTTGGCAACTAAGTGGGTAATTAATCATTTTATTAATAATGCTAGCATATTGGAGAGAAGAACTTCATTTGAATGACGGAGTCAGAGCCAGACTGTAGAGAGGTAAGAAGAAAATGAGGAGAAAGGAAGTGGAGACATCAATTATAGAACTCCTTCTCAGGGAGTTTAGCCCACAAAATGGAGGGGAGATATGGAATGACAGCTAGCTGGGATGGATATATCAAGTGAGGATTTCTTGAGGCCAGAGAAGACATAGGTGTGTTTGTAGGCAATAGGGAAACAGCTGGTAGACAAGGAGAGATTGAAAATAAGTGAAAGAGTAGGGATGATAGAGGGGAAAGGGTGAAGATGAGACAGAATCGGATCATTTATGCATATAGAAGCTTTTGCCTTGGCAAGGAGAAGGGCTACCTCATGTGAGATGCAGGTGGAGAAGAACATGGTAGAGGAAGATATCTGAATGACGAGAGAGGAGAAAGGGAGAGGAAGGGGGTCACAGCAAATGGCCTCAATTTTTTCAGTGAAATGTCAGGCAAGGTTTTCAAATGACAGGGTTGGGGGCAGGGGAGCTATGGGAGTCTGAGGAGGGATAAAAAGATTTGGAAGAGTAGCCATGAAGACGGGGAGAGTGAGTCGATCAAGGAGATGTAGAAGGATTGCCTAGCAGCAGTGAGGGTCCATTTGAGATTATGTAACACAAATTTGTAATAGCCCCAGCTTCCATGATTTTATAGCTATTTGGGGTGATCAGTTACACAAATTCACAGCATAAGCCCCCACCAAGTACATCACTCTCTAGTATCAGAACCAAGACAAGGCAACAAGCATTTATTAAGTGCTTTACCACATACTAAGAACTGTGCTAAGCCCTGGGGATACAAATATATGTAAAAAGAAATAGAGACCCTGCCCTCAAGGAACATACACTCTATTTCTCACACAAAAGTGAGATATAGGGGCATAGTGGTGAAGTCCTAAGAGTCAGAAGCAGAGTTGGGAGGGGAATTAAGGATGGCCATCCAGGACCCCTCCTTAAATGGTGGCTCAAGGAGAAACTCACCAGTGGGAGGAAGGAGCAGCAGGGATAGACGGGTGTTCTGGGGTAAGAAGGTTCCAGGATCAGAGAGGAGTTCCAGGGTGAGGAGGCTGCTGTGTCTACATAATATAAGAAGCAGAGCCAGGAGGGGACCATACTGGAGTCAACAATCTAATAGCAAAAGTGTTTTGTTGTCATTTAAAACAAAATTCCTAAGAGGGATTAAAGGAGTAGAAATATTATCTCCCTGTCCCCCTCACCCCATATATAAATGAGTTGTTGAAACATTTCATTCGTGTCTGACTCTCCATGACCTCATTATGGGGTTTACTTGGCAGAGATACTGGAGTGGTTTGCCATTTCCTTCTCCAGCTCATTTTACAGATGAGGAAACTGAGGCAGAGTTAAGTGACTTGCCTGGGGTAACTCAGCTAACACGTGTCTTGAGTTGACATTTGAACTCATGTCCTCCTGACTCCAGGGTCTACACTCTGTGCACTATGGCGCCATCTAGCTGCCACACAAATGAGTACAATCTCGTATAACTCCAGGTGGTAAATTGAACGGAAACCCCCTGGGAAAATTTACAAGGGAGAGGGGGACTTCATATGTGGCTGGACGGGACAAAGAAACTTTCAGTCGTTGTGCCACCTCCCCTTAGCATGACCTCAGTGGTCATCATGGCAATCTGCTAACTTTTCTAGGCATGCTGGAATCTGCAGCGGAAAACTCTTGGCTTAGTTCTGGGATCATCAGCATTTCACCAGGTCTCTAGGGATCTCATGGAAGTACCATTGCATTAATTAATCGATCAAAAAATATTCCCTAAGCACTAACCATATACCAAGCCCTGTACCAGGAACTTAGAATACAAAGGAAAAAATGAAACTGCCATCCCTTAAGGACTTTACATTTTATTGGTTATAATTTTTTAAAAAACATTTTATTGGGTGAGATATTATGTAGGTATATAAGGTTACACAAAAAAATTCAACCAGCCTCAGACACTTGGCACTTACTAGCTATATATCCCTGGGCAAGTCACTTAACCCTGATTGCCTCACCAAAAAGCAAAAAAAAATTCAACATAATTTGGGGGAGAGGGTCACTAGAATCTGGGGTTGGGGGCCAAGAATGACAACATGTAGGAGGTGGCATTTAAGCTGAATCTTTTTTACCACTTTATTTTTTCCAATTATATGTAAAAAACAATTTTTAACATTTGTTATTAAATTTTTGAGTTCCAAATTCTCTCCCTTCCCTCCCCCCACAGAAGGCAAGCAATTTAATATAGACTATACATGTACAGTCATGCAAAACATATTTCCATATTAGCCATGTTGTGAAAGAAAACATAGACCCCCTAAAACCAAGGAAAACAAAGAAAGTTTTAAAAATATGCTTCAATCTGCATTTAGACTCTGTCAGTTCTTTCTCTGGATATGAATATCATTTTTCATAAGTCCTTTGGAATTTTCTTCAATCATTGTATTGCTGAGAATAGCTAAATCATTTACAGCTGTACAGTATTGCTTTTACCATGTACAATGTTTTTCTGTTCTGTTCAACTCACTTTGCATCAGTTCATATAAGTCTTTCCAGGTTTTTCCAAAATCCACCTGCTCATCATTTCTTTATAGCACAATGGTATTCCATTACATTCATATGCCACAACTTGTTCAGCCATTCCCCACCTGATGGGCATTACCTCAATTTCCAATTCTTTGCCACCACAAAAAGAGCTACTATCAATGTGTTTGTACATATAGGTCCTTTTCCTCTTTCTTTGATCTCTTTGGATTACAAACCTAGCAGTGGTATCGTTGGGCCAAAGCATATGCACAGTTTTACAGCCATTTGGGCATAGTTCCAAACTGCTCTCCAGAATGGTTGGATCAGTTCACAACTCCACCAACAGTGCATTAGTGTTCCACATCCCCTCCAACATTTGTCATTTCCCTTTTCTGTCATATTAGCCAATCTGATAGGTATGAGGTGGTATCTCAGAGTTGTTTTAATTTGCATATCTCTAATCAATAGTGATTTAGAGCAGTTTTTCATATGACTATAGATAGCTTTGATTTTTTTTTCTGAAAACTGCTTGTTCATATCCTTTGACCATTTGTCAATTAGATAATGACTCATATTATTACAGATTTGACTCAGTTGTCTACATATTTGAGAAATGAGGCCTTTATCAAAGGAACCTGCTCTAAAAATTTTTTCTCCAGTTTTCTGCTTTCCTTTTAATCATGGCTGCATTGGATTGATCTGTGCAAAACCTTTTTAATTTAATGTGATCAAAATTATCCATTTACTTGCTGTAATGTTAAACTGAGCTTTGAATGAAACCAGGGATTCTAAAAGTTGCCACAATGCCATTTTGACTAGAAAGCAGAGTATGGAATGGGGACTAATGTAAGCCATGTGCTCAACCTTCTGCCTTTTCACTTCAACAGCAACTCAAAGTTTGCCCCTCCATCTGTATTCCTACCCTGTGGCTCTATCAGACCTATGCTTTTTTACTTTTATCTCCTCTCTACGAAGCTCTCCTCTCACTGCTATTCAGAAACACCTCTCCAAACTATCTTCTTACAGCTGCCAAATTAATATTCCTGAAACATAGATCTGACCCTATCACTACCCTTCTCCAAAATCCTCAGTGGTTCCCTATTGTCTCTAGGATAAAATACAGAATTCTCAGCCTGGCTTTCAGAATTCTATGCCTTGCTCCCACCCATCTTTCTAGTATTAAATCAATTTACTTCCCTTCTTGCTCTCTCTGTTCCAGTCAAACTGGTCTCCAAGCTATTCCCATTGCTTAAATCTAATTTCCCACCCCTGGCTCTTTGCATATGTCTGGATTGCACTTCTTTCTTACCTCTGCTTTTTAGAATCACTAGCTTCCCTGAAAGCACAGCTCAGGAACAATGAATGTCCTAAAGGTCTTTCCTGATCCCTCCCAGGTATGTGTCCCCTCCCTAATAAAATTTTGTTCCCTTCATTTTCCACCACCTATATATAGAGAGGATCTCAGAGAGACAGCATTAATAAGCCATACCCTGCCTCTCCTATCTTCTTTCACCTGGGGCACTCCAAATTTTTTGAGAATAATTACTGTTGGGGGTCCTCTAGGTTTGGGCTAATAGCGCTCCTAGAGAGTCAAGTCCCATAAAGACCCACGGTTAGGAAATGTTAGAATGAAGCCGAGTTTAGTTCTTGCATCTCTCCCTGTTCAATAAACTCCAGGGGTTCCCTACGACCCTCAGGATCAAACATGAACATCTCTGTCTGGCTTTTAAAGCCCATCACAACCTGGCCCTTTCCTACCTTTCCAGTCTCTTTAGACTTTCCTTCCTTCCATGCATTCTGTGATCTGGGTACATCGACCCCCTTGCTGTTCCTCCCACCAGGCATTTTCACTGACTCTCCCTCATGCCTGGAATACTCTCCCCATCCTGGCTTCCCTGGCCTTCTTCAAGTTTTGGCTAAAATCTCACCTTCTGCAAGAAGCCTTTCCTGGTCCCCCTCGGTGTCAAGGCCTTCCTTCTGTTGGTTATCTCCAATTTACCTTCTCTACCTATCATATGTACATATGTTTGCACCTTGCCTCTCTGATTAGCCTGTGAACACCTGGAGAGCCTGGACTGGTTTTACCTTTCTTTCTGGCCCTGGTGCTTAGCACGATTCCTGGCACTTGATAAATGCTTGTTGACTCAACTTGACAACTTTGCGAGAAAGTAGTATTTAATGGGAGCTTTCAGGTATACAAGATACACAAAGACTTAGTTAAATGGCAAACATACAAACTCAGTAGGGGCAGCTAGATGATGAAGGGGATAGAGTGGCAGCCCTGGAGTCAGGAGGATCTGAGTTCAAATTTGGCCTCAGATACATACAAACTATGTGACCCTGGGCAAGTCACTTAATGCTGTTTGCCTCAGTTTCCTCATCTGTAAAATGAGCTGGGGAAGGAAATGGCAAACCATTCCAGTATCTTTGCCAAGAAAACCCCAAAAAAGGATCATGGAGAGTCAGACATGACTGAAACGACTCAACAATAACACCACCCCAGTATAAGCTGAGACTTATCAAGCACACGCATAATAAGGGGACAGTATTAGAGTACAAATCTCTCCAAAATGATGCTTGTACAAAGAAAACAGAATTCTTCACAATACTCCTAGAAATGTCAGACACATAACCATTCCTAAAAGTGGATGGGGGAAAGGTAACCAAAAACAGGAATGGTCAGCGTTAGAGGGTCTGTGATAAGATAAGCACACTGATACACTATTGATGTTGGGGGGTTGGTCCATCTGTTCTGCCTACCAATTTGATTAATGTGGTCAATTTGGAATTAAACAAGAAAAATGACTAAATAGTCCACACCCTTTGACCCAGTGAGCCTGGTACAAGGCATATACTCCAGAAGACAAGGACAGAAGCAAAGATCCATTATACACCCCTAGATATTCAAAGCAACAGTTTTTGTGGCAGCAAAGAATGAGAAGCAAAGCATATGCCCATCAACTGTGCAATGTCTGAAAAAACAAATAAACAAACAAATGGAATGTTATTATGCAATGAGAAATGAGGAAAATGAATTCTGAGAAGTGTGGAGAGATTTTTTTCTTCTCAAAAAATATATATATTTTTATTTTTAACATTCTTTTTAAAAATTTTGAATTCCAAATTCTCTCCTTCCCTCTGGTCTCGCCCTCATCTATTGAGAAGGCAAGCAACATATTGTGAATGCAAAGTGAAACTTATGAAACCATGCAAACATGTTACCATATAAGCCATGTTGCAAGAAAAATAAAGTGAAGAAAGTATACATCAATCTGCACTCAGACTTCATCAATTCTTTCTCTGGGGGGCATTTTTCATCATAATTCCTTTAGAATTGCCTTGGATCCTTGTATTACTCAGAGTAGTTGACATAGATGATCATTGTTACAACACTGCTGTTACTGTGTACAATGTTCTCCCAGTTCTGCTCACTTCACTTCGCATCAGTTCATATAAATTCCCCCAACATTTTTATGAAACCATCCTGCTTGTCATTTTTTTTCTTTTCTTTTTTCTTTTGGTGAGGCAATTGGGCTTAAGTGACTTGCCCAGAGTCACACAGCCAGTAAGTGTTACATGTCTGAGGCCGGATTTGAACTCAGGTCCTCCTGACTCCAGGGCCAGTGCTCTATCCACTGTGCCACCTAGTTGCCCCAGCTGCTCGTCATTTCTTATAGCACAATAGTAGCATGAAGAGATTTGTATGAAATGATTCAGAGTGAGATAAGCAGAACCAAGAAAACAATATATACAAAGACTGCTACAATATAAATGAAAAGATCATTAAAATGATACAACTCTGAGCAACTGAATAAACTACAATGAACAAATCATGAAGCATACCTCTTATCTCTAGGCAGAGAAGGGGAGGACTCCTAAATGTTCACTATTGGGTGCAGCACTGTGTTGGGTTTCTTTCTTGGTGGGGGATGATGCTTTGTAATGACTGAGGATTCAGTCTGGAAGAAGTAGCAATGACCTTGCAAAAACAAAAGGCATCAATAAAATTTGTTTTGAAAAAGTGATGGGTAATTGATTCCTGATCAATACTTGTGCTAGGGACAATCAGACCTCCTATGTATAAGCCAAGAAGAATAGAAGAGCTGAACAGTGCTCCTTAACCCCTATGAAGAGGAAAATCAGAAGAGACCACTATGCTCCCCTGGGCCCCTAGAAGAGAAGGATGAATGACAAGTCAGAGAGAACAGAGTCAAAAGCCCCGGCACCCAGGCAAAGGAGAGAGTGAGAGTATAATCAGGAGGCTACTCTGGTGACCAGCTGGGGAAGAGTTAGAGCAAGAACAAGGAAGGGCCTCTGCTGTCTTGGTCAAACTAAAAGGAAGAAGAATAGTCAATGGAAAGACCCAAGAAATCCTGTGTCTAAGGTTTTACCTACTACATCAGGGGAAGTCATGCCAGTAACTCATCCAAAAGGGAAGGCGATACTTCTTATCTTTTCCATTCCAAGGACTACTTTTTCTGTAGGTCAATGGAAGAGGTTTTCATTTTCCAAGGAAGGAGTTGGCTTGGAATCGAGAGAGGGTCCTGCCCCATTAATAAACAGGAAGCCACTTCTTTAATCCAGTCCACATGACTCACTGGGAACCAGTTTTGAATCAAGGGGTTCCTGCCCTGTTAATAAATAGAAAGCCACTCCTTCAATCCATGATTGATTTGGGGACCACTTCTTTCTGAGCCTTATTATTCTGGCTAGAGCCAAGAAAAAGAAGAGTAATATTATTCTACACCATCCCGCTATTCCAAACAATTAGAAGGGAATGTGGTGTCAGTTAGCTACAATAATGTCAAGGATGGGTGAACAGACAAGCTTGTACCCTCAGTTAAAAAAAAATTTGCTGTCTCTGCAAATCACACATGGTACACTGGTACATCTGTAGGCATGCTGCATCATAAACATCCATTAATCTGCATAGTGTAGTCATAGGCAATTATTCCAAATACATTGTACATAACAATCACATTTGTAATAATATTAAAGGTAGATTTATACAGCATTTGCAAAGCACTGTGCATTACTGCTAGGTCTTGATTAGTGTTAATAATGAATTCCTTGAAGCAGACACATGTATTTGAATATATCTCATTTGATTCTCACAACAGCCCTACAAGGCAGATGTCATTTGGGGGTACAGGGAGGGGGAGGGCAAAAGAGCTAAGACCTCTGATTTTGTTGGCACTCACGGTGAGGATACTCTCTCTACTAATGTAGGCTAGTAATTGTGCTATCATTTATAATTTTAAACAATACTTAGGGGCACCGAGTTGAGTCATTTACCCAGAGTCAAACAGACAGTGTTTAACTTTGAACCTAGGTCTTTTTTTTTTTTAAGGCAATTGGGATTAAGTGACTTGCCCAGGGTCACACAGCTAGTAAATGTCAAGTGTTTGGTCTGAGGTCAGATTTGAATTCAGGTCCTCCTGACTTCAGGGCTGGTGTTCTATCCACTGCGCCACCTAGCTGCCACTGAACCTAGGTCTTTCTGACCCCAAGGTTGGATGTCTATCTGCTTATCCCCTTATTAAAAGGATTTGTTCTGTGAAGTTTGGATTCAGTAAAAGGGCTACACTTGAGGACCTAGAGGGCCATATGTGGCCTTGAGGCCACAGGTTCCCCACCCCTGTACCATAATACCTTTCAGGTGCTATTATATCCTCATGGTACAGATGGGAAAACTGAGGCTCAGAGAAAAGACTTGCTCAAGGTGCCACACCTAGTCAATGTCTGAGACAGGATTTGAATTCAAGTTTTCCTGGCTCTGCCACTACCTTGATAACAACCATGGTGGAGTTGCATGTGATAGGTCACACACAACGGATAACAAATGGTATTCCTTGTCAGGGCTGCATACTGCAGAAAACACACAGATCACACTTAGTAAATTCCATCCCATGTTGGGATTATCTCCAAAGCACATGATGGATTCACTCTATCCATACACATCACCTGGTCATGTGTGTTACCTCTTCTCTCATCGCTCCCAGGGCATTCATTATGTCTGCCTCAGTTTCCTCAACTGTAAAATGGGGATCATAATAGTACCCACATCCCAGAACTGTTATGAGGATCAAATCAGATAATATTTGTAAAGTGTGTAGCACAGTGCCTGAAACATAGTAAGTGCTATATAAGTGTTTCTTCCTTCTTGCCTTCTTTTCCTTAAAGGCGGTCTGAGCCTGTTATCTTATTAATAAAGATGATGATGATAACAATATGGAACACCCAGAAATACACTGAATGCAGTACATATGGGGCCGTAGCCCAAGACTGCTCTACCCAGGTTTATCACAGAGGGGAGAAAACTATAATCAGAAAAAACATGGATACTAAGATTTCCGGTGATTGGAAGGACATAACAAAAACAAATCAGTCTAATTCGTTAATAATAGTAATAGCAATTATAGCTAACATCTCTGTAGCACTTTAAGATTTACAAAAGACTTTACATACAGGGGGCAGCTAGATGGCGCAGTGGATGGAGCACTGGGCTTGGAATCCTCGTGTTCAGATATGGTCTCAGATGCTTACTTAACTGTGTGACCCTAGGCAAGTCACTTAATCCTGTTTGCCTTAGTTTCTTCATCTGTAAAAATGAGCTGGAGAAGGAAATGGTGAACTACTCCAGTATTGGTCAGCTAGGTGGCGCAGTGGATAGAGTACCAGGTCTGGAGTCAGGAAGACTCATCTTCCTGAGTTCAAATTTGGCCTCAGACACTAGCTGTGTGACCCTGAGCAAGTCACTTACCTCTGTTTGCCTCTGTTTCCTCATCTGTCAAATGAACTGGAGAAGTTTGAAATAGCAAACCACTCCAATATCTGCTATGAAAATCCCAAATGTGGTCATGGAAAGTCTAACACTATTGAACAACTTACGTACAAGATCTCTAATCTTATCTTATCATAGATTTGGAGTTGGAAGGAATCTTAAAACTCACCTAGTCCAACACCAGGAGGTTAAGTGACTTGCCCAGGGTCACACAGTTTACAAATAGCAGAGGAGAGATTTAAACACATGTTTTTCTGGCTCTAAGGACAGAATTCTATTCACTATGACTACTCACTGTTCACTATAACTACTGCCATTTTCACATGCCTTTTCAGGCAACAGATTGGTACAGTGGTTAGAGAGCCAGCCTCTGGGTCAGCATAGCACAGATTCGAGTCCTGCCTATGACAACATAATGGATAAGTGACCCTGGACAAGGCACTTAAGATGTCATAGGCATCTTTCTAAGGTAACTTTCTAAGAAAGTTTCAGAGTAGGTGTTAATCTGCTTTAGTAGACAGAGTTTCCTCGTTGAGGAGTTCCCTATATACAGGAAATCACCCATATACAGTTATCCCTTCCACATAGTGCCAGTTAGGGGCGTGGCACCCCCACACTCTGGAAAATCCACGTAAAGTATTTTGGCCCTCCCTTTGTACCAGAGAAGAATCTGCACTTTTTCTTTTTCTTTTAACAAGGTATTTACAGTACCTTATTGTAAAATTTGGGTTGATATTATACAATACTATATATATATATATTTTATACATTTCTCAGTTTCTAAACTTTTTCTGTGTCATCTGCTGGCCTTTGTGTGTTGTCTGTGGCTTCCACAAAACTTCCAAAAATTTCCATTTAACTTCATATGCCAACCAACGATATATCAAAACTGCGATGGGGAAAGTTGCTATGTGGAAGAGATAATGTAAATACAAACCAAGGATAAAACCAGCCTCATGAAGTAGGCCCTACAATATCATTATCTCCATTTGTAAAGTGGCCAGCTCAAGTCCTCACTAAACTCTTAATCTAACTAGAGTTCCCAGATCAAGTACATTTAACAAGAATCCAATAAACATTTATCGAGAGCTTATTGTATGCAGAGCCCTGTGTTGAGGGAGATCCACTGCCTTCAGAGAGCTCACCATCTAATAAAGGATGACAGCATTGTAGGCAACTATAATTCACATGATAGCTTCATCAAAATGATCTCAAAGCACTCTGGGAACTCTGAGGAGGGAAGTTGCCCTCAGCCAGAGCGGGAGAGGGGCATAAGGTTCAGCTTCCTGGAAGAGGAAGCATCTAAGTTGAGCTTAAAATGACAGGCAGAAATTCTGCAGATAAAAAAGAAGAGAGAACCTTCCAGGCACAGGGAACAGTATGGACAAAGACACAGAGTCCTTGACCACACTAAGCTTCGCTGGTAACTCCATGCTGAGGCATCCCACTGTGCTCTGGGCCAGATGGAGAATGACTCCTTGTCCTGTTCCGAGTTGGGTCGCATGTATCTCAGCACCAGCTCTTAAAATTGATATGTCTTTTATTTTTACATCACCTTTGTAACTGAATAGATCCCTCCCCTACTCATCTAATAAGCCATCCTTTTAAACCAAAGAATAAAAAGAAAAACACCTACCCGTCACATCAGTCAAGTCTGATGGCAATATGCCATTACATACCCCTAGTCTTCCACCTCTGCGATTGCGGGGGTGTGTTTTGTCTTCTCTTCTCTGGGGCCACGTTTGGTCGTTATAATTACCCAGAGCGCTCAGTCTGGGGGTTTGAGGGAATTTTTGCACTTTCCATTTCTGTTGCTACATTCATTGTGTATATTGTTTTATTTTGCATCAATTAATACTTTGGATTTTCATATTCATCATTAATCTTATGGCATGGTAATGTTTCATGAGATTCATGCACCACAAATTTAGTCATTCCCCAATCAGGGGCAGCTGATTTGTTGCTAGTCATTTCCTGAGCATTTCTAAACTGGGCTGGCTGCGTTCTGGCCACTGTCTTCATCCTGCCCTCCCACCCTCAAGAACCTGGGCTCTCGACCCCTGAGACTCTAGGGGATTTGTTCTGTAAAACTTGGACTCAGTCAAAAGGCTGCACCCAAGGATCCACCTCGAGGTAGCGAGTTCCCCACCCCTGCAAGCCCTGGAGGCAGGCTTTCACCCTTATCTCAACCAGAATCAGGCCTCTGCATCACTTTCTTTTTTTTTAATTTAATATTTTATTTTTCCCCAATTACATGTAAAAACAACTTTTAACATTCATTTAAAAAAAAATTTTGAGTTCTCTCTCCCTCCCTCTCTCCCTTCTCTCCCCTCCCCTTGAGAAGGCGAGCAATCTGATATAGATTATACAACCACATCAATTTCCAACTATTTCCAAACCTTGGTGCCAAGCATGTACTCCCCCCTCTTCTCTTCTAAATGTTATCTGCCCTTTCCCATTAGAATAGAACCTTGTGTTTCCTCTCCTCCTCCCCAACCCCAGCATTCCAGGGAGATCGCAGACCACCTCCTTATGCCACTGAGGACAGTCTACTGTCAACAAGCATTTATTAAGTACTTATTATGTTCCAAAAGGCATTGTGCTAAGCATTGGGGATATAAAGAAGGACAAAAATAGTGTCTCCCCTCAAGGAACTCACATTCTGATGGGGGAAGGGGAGACAACATTTGAATAAGAGATGCATTCAAGGGATATACAGAGCTGGGGAAGGTAATCTAAGGGGGCATGATCAGCTGGGGGAGGACAGGAAAGTCTGCAGGAGGTGGGAGTGGAGCTGAATCTTAAAGGAATGCAGGGAAACCAAAAGTGAGAGTGGAGGAGGAAGAACATTCCAGACCTCTCCCTGAACCTCATGAAGCAAGAAGGAAGCAGCTGCTGCCAATAATCCTAATGAAGTTACCAGTCAATCCATCACTCTGATGGCACAGATAAAAGCAAGCAGACCTCCCACCGGGACTATGACAATGATGATGAAGATGACAATGATCACAGCAATGGTGATGATGATAATGGTGGTGATGGTGATAGCAGCGACTGGCATTCATATAGCACCTACTGTGTGCCGGGCACTATGCTGGAAACTCTGGCTGCCTCTTTACCAAGAATCACAGGATCTCAGATTTGGAAGAGACATTAGATGTCAGCTAAGGTAACAGGGATCGGGCACAAGCTCAGAGTGTCTGGGACAGCATCAACCCATTTGGAGAAGTTGAGGAGAAGCTTACTTCCAGGAGAGCTGCGAGATGTGGAATGGAGAGACTGTGGAGCCTACGTAGACAGTCTATACCTGGTTCTGGTATGCTAACCATGGGATTAGGAAGAGACTTTCTCAATTGACTGTGTAGCCAGAACTGGGGATCTTCAAAAAGGCCTGAGTCAGCCTTGCCTAATCTATTGACTCAGTAGAACTTTTGGACTCCTTTGCTGAGGGTGTCCAGTGGGGGGGGGGGGGAAGAGGCCATATGGCCCAGAAAAATAGGTCTCGGTCCTTGGCCTCTACATTTGTCCTTTTCTATTCTAGGAGAGGTCATTGGAGTCCCCATCAGGAAAGTGAGTGTCCAGGCTTCCACCAACCAGATTTTACAGCCAGTTCAGCATCAGTGCCCGGAGGGGCAAGAAGTGACCCAGTGGCAGCTGAGATGAGGATTCATCCATCAGAATGAATACTGGAACTGAACAAAGAGGACCCCCACGCACAATGTGTTGAGGGGGGAAATGTACATTGTTCTTGCTATAACTTTAAAGTAAATATCCCTTTGGAAAAGTTAATTGATGTGAAGTGGTGAACTAGTGCTAGGGCACTACTCGCTGGTGGTTGACACAGCCTGTGGGAGCTTGGGCTGATGGCAGTAGAGAGCAGACGCCTCGGATCCCTCAGGGCATCCTAGAACCCTGAGGGGCAGATGGAGCAGGCCTGGTTCTGCAAGAACGAAGTCAGAGCATGGTCGATGCAGTAGTCCAAGAGGACATTACAGCTGCAAGGTCCTCTATGATCCAGCCACACTGACCTACTTGCTACACACACACACACACACACACACACACACACACACACACACTCCATCTCTTGACTCTGACTTTGCATTCCCTGGCCCCCATGCCTGGGATACTCTCCCTCCACATTTCTACCTCCTGTCTTCCCAGGCTTCCTTAAAGAGTTAGCTCAAATCCTACCCTCTACAGGAGGGCTTTCCAGGTCCTCCCCAGGCCATATCCCTAGCCCATTCCTCTCCAAACCTCTCTAAAAAGTCTAAGCCTTACCTTCTATCTACTCTGTATGGCTCTTATGTGGCCCTATGAGTTATACATTGTCTCCTCCATCACAATGTGAGCCCCTTGAGGACTGGAACTGAGTTTTTGCCTTTCTTTGTATCCCCAGCCCTTAGCACAGTGCCAAGCATGTAGTAAGTGTTTGATAAATAAAAGCTTGTTGACTGATTGATCTGTAAAATGGGAACAGTAGGATTTACTCTGCTTACCTTGAAGGGTTATTGTGAGGAAAAAGTACTTTGTCAACCTTAAAGCGCTGGTGAAATGAATTTTGTTGGAAAGAAGCTCCAAGTGCTGGCTTTGGGGGGGCCAGCTGAAAACCTGGCCCCAGTGTCCCAGAGACCATGGTTCCTGACCTCAGGCCTTCCAGTCTCTTCCCAACTTCCCAAAGTAGGTTAACTGCCTCATCAACGCAGGTGAACAGCAGGAAGAGAATTATCCTGTCTCGGAGAGGGGAAGGGGAGGGGGGAAGAAACCGCCCAGTCTGCAGGCCTGGCAAGGCTGAGAATATTTATTGGAGACAATAACTGCTCCCGGCAAACACAAAAACTGGTCACCTAATGAGTGGATGGCAGAGCGGAGTTCCCGAGGTGACAAGGGACAGCTTAATGCTTTTTCAGCCAGTGAAAATCAAAGAGCATGTTATTAATCTGGTTTTTCTTTTCTTTTTTTTTTTCCTTTCCCAATAAGCCACCAGCGTGACATATTTCAAAACACCTCCTCCCCTCCTAGGGAGTTGCTATACCTCTCCCCAGCACACACACCAAGGAGGCCTCTCCAAGAGTTATGACAATTAATATTCACAGGGCTTCCCTCTGGGGTGGGTCTTCATTAATAACGAAATCAATTGGCACATCCAGGGAGTACCTAGCTAGTGCTGGGCTTATTGTCTCCAGACCCCCCAAAGGGAGAGCCCAGACAGGGGAAAGCTGGGCCTAGCCATGCTCAACAGGGCTAAAGGGAGCTGTCTTAAGGTCTCAGCATCCTCTGTTCTCCATTCTATTCCCTGGGAGCTAGTGTCTGTGTTGTGGTATCTGCTTTGTATGTATCTGGGATGTACCTATTCATCTTTATGCCATCTTCCCCCCCAAAAGCAGCAGAGAAGAATGGAGAGAGAGGAGGCCTCAAAGCCAGGAAGATCTGCGTCCGGGTGCCACCCCTGACACATACAAGCTATGCTAGTAGGTCAATCCTCAGTAAGTCAATGCTCATTGAGTAAGCACCTACTATGTGTCAGGCACTGTGCTAAGCACTGGAGATACAAAGAAAGGCAAAAACAGTCCCTGCGCTCAAGTAACTCACATTCTAATGGGGGAGAAAACATGAAAACAACCAGGTCAACACGGGACATATACAGGATAAATCAGAGATTTGTAATCTCAGAGAGAAGGCATTAGCATTAAGGGGAACAGGGGAAGGCCTCTTACAGAGGGTAGGATTTAAGCTGAGATTTGAGGGAAGCCAGGAGGAAGAGATGAGGAGGTAAAGAATTCTAGGCATGGCTAGTGGAAATGCCCAGAGTCAGGAGATGGAATGTTTGGTGGGAGGAACCAAGTGAAGGCCTATGTCACTGGATAGCAGAGTGCAGGGAAGGGTGGAGGGGTGGTGGTAGTTGGTAATAAGGTGTAATAAGACAGCTAATGTAGGAAACGGCCAAGTTGTGAAGGGCTTTAAAAATGAGAAGATTTTATAACTCCCTAAAATAGGGGTTTTTCAACTAGGGTCCACACGTTCATGGACAGATTTCAGGGGGGTCCATGTACTAAGGTGGGAAAAAATCACATATTTATATTCACTAAGCTTGGGCTACCTTTGTAATCCCATGTATTTTATTTTATGCACTTACAAACATTATTCTGGAAAGGGAACCATAGGCTTCACCACTCCACCAAAGGAGTTCAATGTTACCAAAAAGGTTGACAGTCAGTTTCAGAGAAGGTGCATACCTGTGTTGGTAGAGGGAGTGTCCTCATCTGGGAGTTCCCTATGAAATTACAGATTCAGTCCCTAACCCTATCCATTGCCCATGAGTGGGTAAGCTTCTTGAGGGCAGGAACTGAGTTTGCCTTTCTCTGTATGCCACAGCTCAGCACTGCACCTGGCATATAGTGGGTACTTGAGAAATAGGCAATGATTGATTGATTTAGAGGGGAGAGAGAGAAGAGGGAGCCTGGGACTCATGAGCATAAGCTCTAGAACTGTAAGGAATCTTGTTCAATTGTTTTTCAGTCATATCTGACTCTTCATGATCCTTTTTGGGGAGGAGAGGTTTTTTTTTTAACTTCATCTATTTTTTTATTGAGTTTTTACTCATTTTGTTAAATGTTTCCCAACATGCTATGTGACCCTGGGCAAGTCACTTAACCCCAATTGCCTAAAAAAAAAAAAATTTCCCAACATGCCAGACTCTGTTTGAGATGACAGAGATGCAAAGACATAGAAGAGAAAACATATACCAAATGGATATAAGGTAACGGGAGTTTGCACCAACATCTGGAAGGATGAGGAAAGGCCTCGTGAAGGTAGCATTTGAGTTGAACTCTGAAGGAAGCTAGGGATTCCGGGAAGGGGAGGGAGTGCGTTCCAGGCTTGGGGGAAGGCCAGTGCGAAGATGGGAGCTGCAGTATCATGTGTGAGGAGCGCCACAGAGCCAGTTTGACTAGGCCTAAGAATGGGGGAAGGGAAGTGATGTGTAATAAGATTGGGAAGGCAGGCTGGAGCCAGAGGAGGCGGTAGGAAGCCCCTGGAGTTTATCAAGCAGAGGAGCAACATAGTTAGATGCTCAATTTAGGAAAATCCCTTTGGTGGCCGAGTGGAGGATGGATTAGAGAGGGAGAGACTGGAGTCAGAGATGAAAAACAAAAGGTTGTGGTGCTAGACCAAGCAAAGGGTGACTGGGGCGGTGGCTCTGTGAGCAAGGGAACGATATGTCCACAAAAGACGACGAGGGAGAATCGATAAGGTGTGATCACTTGGATTTTGGACATACGGGCGGAGAGCGTGAGAATGACTCAGGTCATGAACCTGGGGGCCTCGATGGCTGGGGGCACCCAGAAGTGGGGGAGGTTTGGGGGGGAAGGAAAATCCATGATGTGGTCAGTGACTGAGGTGACCTCCTCAATGCCTTGAACCCTTCCCCCTTTCCTGAGGCACAGCTGGATCAGGAACTGGGAACTTCTATGCAACCTCAGAGTTGGAGGAGGCCTTGGTTACCTTCCAGTCCAACCTATAGCACCACGCCCCCAAAAAAGAATAACCTATCGCACCCCCCAAAAAAGAACTCCCTTCATGACATACCCGACAGCCAAGCTTCCAACCTCTGCTTGAGACCCTCACGAAGGGAGAACCCATTACCACCAAGGGCAGCCCGTGATGCTTTGGGAGACCTCTCATTGATAGGGAATAATTCTGCATAATGGAATTTGGCTTTGGGGTCATGGACCATTTTGCTGAAACACTGAAAAGTGGAGTCTGTCTTGGGAATAGCAGTGGAAAGGCATCAAGAGAGACTACAAATTCCATTTATGGCTTTTTCTGACTGTGGGACCATGGGCAAATCATTTAATTTCTCTGAACCCCCTTTTCCTCACCTGTAAAATGGGAATGACAATAAAACTAGTCCACCTGTCTAATAGGGGGTGTACATAGAATCACAGTAACCAAACTTGGAGATGATCTCGGGGTGCATCTAGTCCCACCTGGTTCCCCCCTCCCCAAAGAATCACCTCTCTAGCACTACCCGACAAGGGGCCATCCAGATTCTGAGTGAAGACCTCCAAGGAGGGGAAACTCACCACCTCCTGGGGAAGTGGAGATTTCTAGGGGAAGCATCCGAGAAACCTGAAATCTCTGTAGAAATGTGAATAGCTGCTATTATGTAAATGATGATTATTAATGTCACTTCTCATGGCAGGTCACCACTGGGAGGCCAGAACAACCCACTAAGCTGTCTTGGGGGTTTCTTCCTGCACTCCTGAGTCTGGTTCCTCTTCTCAGGGGAGGTAGCTGGAGAAGAAGAAGCAGCCAGGGGAGGTGGGTGGTGGAGGTTTCAATTATAGACAGCTTTATGCCTCTAATCGCCCTGTGCAGGGTGTTCTAGACGAGAGTAAATCTATTATGAAAAGCTTATAAATGTATGTAAAACCAGCCAGGGACAATACCAGGATTACACAGAGCAACTCTCCTAGTGTGGATAGGAAAAAAGTGAAGAGCAAAGAAAGGTTGAATGAATTAAAGTCCTTCTGGGCCTGGGCCCAAGGGAGAAAGGGAGAGTTACCTGCTTAGCATGTCACTGTGAATCTCCCTACAGACACAAGCACAGGATGGTTATAAACCATAGATGTAACTAGGTTTGGGCAACTGGGATTTTGACCCAGAGCACTGAAATTTAGAGGAGCATCTTTCCTTTGCTTGGGTAACTCAAAGCCTTGAGATTCTCTGCATTATGACTCCCACCCTACCGGTAGCAAAACTGTTCAAGCTCCATTATTCAGCTTTGGACCATCATTCCCAGTGGCAGCAATCCCCTCTCCAGGGTCCTGATGGTATGTTCCTAGATCTGCCACAAGTTCCCAATGTCTCTTGAAGCGGAGGGTAACAATGTACCCCATTGCCATCTGCTTCTAGAGCTTGGGTGGCATTGGCTGCACTGAGGGGGATTCTCAGGGAGACGCTACCTCCCCTCTTTAGTCCTGTCCTACTCTCTAAGAATGAAAGAATACTTCATTTTCCAACCTTCTGCTGCGGAACAGAATCATAAGTAATCTAAAACAACAGGAAGAGACCCAGGCTTCACTCTTGGGGAACCCATTGTCAAAGGAAAGGACATAGCTGCTGTCCTCGGAGACCTTCCCTCTGCTCTGAGACAGAGACAGGCCATGTGAATGAAAAAGAATACCCAGAGAACTGAAAGGAAAGGAGAGATCAGACTAATAGCACCTTTGCAGAACTAAGCTGGAATGGAGACTAGGAGGGTGGTTTTCCCTGAGCATCTTCTCAGAAAGATCTAAATGGCTCAGAGAGGAGAGTAACTGTGGCCTGGTGGGGGGTGGGAAATTCCATTAGCCAAGGGAGGAGGGAGGTCCTTTGGCCCCAGATGGCAAAGCTGCCTGCTGTCTGCCCACATGGGAACCCTGGGCTCCAACCCCACTGGGATGGAGGAGAGAGGAGGACATTCTAGCAAGTAGGAAGATGTGGGTGGGGAGATATTTCCCTTGTTCTCTCCCCAGGACACCATGAAACTTCCCTAGAGAACAACAGTAAAGAAAGCAATGAATGCTAAGTCACAGGACCTGGGTTTGAATTCTGATGCAACTACTTACTATCTGCGTGAGAGAGAGAGTGAGGTTGACAACTTTGTGCAACTCTGCCTCACTTAAATCCAATTCACACAGGAGTCAAGACATCACCCTCATGATGTCCCTGGTGCCTTTGAAAATGAAGAACAAACAATAACAATCCCCAGCACTTAAAAATGTGCCTGGCAGGGGCAGCTAGGTGGCGCAGTGGATAGAGCACTGGCCCTGAAGTCAGGAGGACCTGAGTTCAAATCCGGCCTCAGACCAAACACTTGACACTTACTAGCTGTGTGACCCTGGGCAAATCACTTAACCCCAATTGCCTAAAAAAAAATATGCCTGGCACATAACAGGTGGCTCATAAATGCTTGTTTAATTTAATTGTTGTTCATAAAATAAGTTTTTATTGATGTCTTTTGTTTTTAAAGTCACTATAGTTTTTGCCAGTATCCTCCCACCCCAATCCTTCATACCAAATGACAAATAGTATTTTTAAGACCAAAAAGGAAGGAAGGAAGGAAGGAAGGAAAGATGGAAGGGAGAGAGAAAAAAGAAAGAAACGAGGAAGGGAAGGAGGGAGGGAGGAAAGAAGGAAGGAGAGCAAAAAAAGAAAGGAAGGAGGGAGGGAGAAAAAACAAAGAAAGGAAGGAGGAAAGAAAGAAGGAAGGAAAGGAGAGAGAAGAAAGAAAGAAGGAAGGGGTGAGAGAGGAGAGGGAGGGAGGAAGGAAGAGAGGGAGAAAAGAAAGAAAGAAAGAAAGAAAGAAAGAAAGAAAGAAAGAAAGAAAGAAAGAAAGAAAGAAAGAAAGGAAAAGAAAAGAAAAGAAAAAAGGAAAGAAGGAGAGAAAGAAAGAAGTGGGGATAGAAGGAAGGAAAGAAGGAAGGAAAGGAGATAGAAAGAAAAAAGGAAAGAAAGGAGGGGAAGGAAAGAAGGAGGAGAAAGCAGCACAATCAATTTATACACTGAAAAAGTCTGAAAATATGTGCACTGTGCAAGAGCAGTGGACCTTCCACCTCTGGAAAGGCATGGGTTGGCTCATTATTTTTTTTAACAGTGTTACTAAACTGATAGATTAGGCAGAACACCATAGATTGAATCTGCCTATATTTTAGCAAAGTATTGCCACTATTCTTCTGGATGAAATAGAGGGTTAGATGGTAATGAAGTTAAGTGAATTAAGAAAAGGTCAAACAGAACCCAAATGGTAATCATGAATGGTTTGATGGCAGCTCAGAAGCAGGTCTCTAGTGAAGGGCACCAGGGATCAATGTTTGACTCTGTGGGGTTTTATATTTTTATCAATGACTTGAATAATGGCATCCTTATCAAGTTTACAGATCACACAAAGCTTTGGGGCATAACTAAGGTGCCAGTCAGGATTCTAAAAAGTTCTTAACAGGCTAGAACACTGAAAGAAAGGAAACAAACACTTAAAAGTGCCTACTATGTGTCATGCATTATGCTAAGCACTTTACAAATATCTCATTTGATCCTCATAACCCTAGGAGGGAAGTGCTACTATGATGCCCATTTTTTACAATTGAAGGGACTGAGGCAAGCAGAAGTAAAGTGACTTGCCCAGGATTATACAGTTAATAAGTGTCTGAGGCGAGATTTGAACCTACATCTTCCTAACTCTAGGTCCATGGCTCTATCCACTGCATCACCTAGCTACCTCCACACTAAGAAGATATGTTTGTGTTTTGGGGTTTGGGGTTTTTTTGGGGGGGTTGGGTTTTTTTTTATTTGGCAAGGCATTCAGTAACTTCTACTCCTTGTGGTCAGGGCCTGTTTTTACTTTCATCTTTGGATTCCCAGACCTTAACCCAGTGATGCCTGGTCCATTAGGACGTACAAAAATAGATGTTGAATTGAACTGAAGAAAGTCATTGGGTCTGGGACTCCAGAGGTGAGAGTCAGAGCATCATGGAATCTGTCTCTCTGCTCCCAGCCCTGGTCCTACCACATCTGAAGCCCTGGATTCCACTCTGGGGACCACATTAGGAGAGGCTATTTGTAAGCCAGAGAGTGTCTAAGGGAAGATGACCAGGATAGGGCAAGGCCTGGAGATGGGGCTGTATATTTATCCTGGTAAGAGAAGACTTAGTAGGACGAAGAGGGACATGATCAGCCAACAGTCAGTCAACAAGCAGTTATTAAGCACCTACTATGTGCCAGGCTCTGTACTAAGTGCTAGAGACACAGAGAAAGGCAAAAAAAAAAAATAGCTCCTATCCTCAAAGAGCTTATAGTCTACTGGGGGAGACAATATGCAAACAGCTTTGTACATATAAGACAGTCAGAGGGTAAACTGAGGACAATCTCAGAGGGAAGTCAATGTGGGTAGGGGAGAGAAGAGATAATGGCAGATGGCTCTCCTGCAGAAGGTCGAATTTAGAAGCTGAATCTTGAAGGAAGGCAGATATTCCAAGATCAAACGAGGTATTATTTATGAGGCAGCTGGTGCAGTGGATAGAGCACTGTGCCTCGAGTCAGGAACACTTGAGTTCAGATCTAGCCTGAGATACTTATTAGCTGTGCAGCTGGGTGGATAGTGGACAGCAGTGGGTAGAGTGCCCGGCCTGGAGTCAGGAAGACTCATCTTCCTGAGTTCAGATGTGGCCTTAGACCCTTGCTAGCTGCAAGACCTTGGGCAAGTCACTTAACCTGCCTCAGTTCCTCATGTATCAAATGAGCTGGAGAAGGAAATGGCAAACCACTCCAGTATCTTTGCCGAAAACCCCAAATGGGGTCATGAAGAGTTGAACACCACTGAAATGGCTGAAAAACAGCAACCACAACAACAATCCTGGGCAAGTCACTTAACTTCTGTTTGCCTCGATGATAATAGCACCTCCCTCTAGGAGTTGCTGTGAGGATCAGATACTATTTATAAAAGCACTTAGCATGGTTCCTGGCATGTAGTGAACACTGTATAAACGCTCATTCCTTTCTCTTCCCTTCTTAGAGGCAGAAGTAAGCATTCCAGGCAATGAGGGCCAGATGCCCTCTGTAAGACCTCCAATTCCTCTCCTGTTGTATCGTCCCAGAAGGTATCATGTGGTTCCATTGGTTAACACTGCCTGTAAACTCCAATGTCACCAAAGGACCCAGCAACTAACAGACCACTGAGATTCCCTTTCTCTGGGGTCCTCAGGGGCTAGCACTTTGTGGGCTTGACAGCAAGGAGTGGCTCCAGACCACAGCAGAATGGAGACACAAGTGGAAGTCTTGTGACCAGGCTTCATATTTACTTCACCCTGCAGCCTCTGGCCCCCAGTGTTGTCCTGAGAGATTATGCAATGTCCTGGAATAAGCATGACACCTTGGTCAAGAGTCGGGGTAAGCAAATAAGCATGGGGGATAGGGGAAGGTGGTACTTGGGTCTGAGGGTTCCTATTTGGAGGTCCCCAAACCTGCAAAAGCCAACGTTGGGATTTTCTAAGGAGGGGTGATACCCTGAGAGCGTGGGTAGGTTGGCAGGACTTTTTTTTAACTGAAGAGAACTCCTTGACCCAAGGTTACTCTAGACTCATCCTAGAGGGTGGGTGTAAGGGGTGGGCACCTGCTCGGGTAAAGGACACATTGGTATGTGAAGGGTTCCCAAGAAAAGGAGGAATTACAGCTGTTCTGCTTGCTTCCAGAAGGCAATGAGTGAAAGCTGCAAAGAGACAAATCTAGGTCTGAGCAAAGGAAAAATGGGGCAACAGTAAGGGGTTTTCCAATAGGAATGGACTGTCCCAGGGTGCAGTGAGTTCCCAGGCTTGGGAGGTCCCAAGCAAGGGCTGGATGACCATTCCTCAGGCACATGGTCCAGAAGGTTCTTGTCTGTATATGCATTGAACAAGATGGCTGGGGATCCCTGCTTTCCCTACAATTGTGAGACTCTGGGATCTGGAAGTAGGTGATTGCTATGGTCCATTCCTTCTCTAAATCTCATCAACCTATGATCCCCAGCCCACAATCCAACTCCTCTCCTAACATCTCTGCAGCATTCTGCAATGTTTAGGATCATTTTCACTCCATCCCTTTGTTCTGTATTCCATGTTCTAAGGACCTTTGACATTCAGTTCTAAGGTCCCTCTCAGTTCTGACATCCTCTGTTCTATGGGCCCTTCTAAATATCAACATTCTGCATTCTAAGGGCCCTCCCAGCTCTGACATTCTGCATTCTAAGGGCCCTCTCAGCTCTGACATTCTGGGTTCTAAGAGTTCTCCCACCTCTGACATTCTGGGTTCCAAGGGCTCTCCCAGCTCTGACGTTCAGTGTTCTAAGGGCCCTCCCAGCTCTGACATTCTGGGTTCTAAGGGCCCTCCCAGTTCTAATATTCTGGGTTCTAAGGGCCTCCCAGTTCTAATATTCTGGGTTCTAAGAGCCCTCCTAGCTTCTCCCAATCTGACATTCTGGGTTCTAAGGACTCTCTCTGCTCTGACATTTTTCACTCTAGGATTCTCTGTTCTAAATCTAGGTGCCTTTATCCTGTTTGCTTCTTTTCTGCTTGTCAAGAAGACCAAATGTCTTTCCTTGCTAAGGCTTTTTTGGCCTCATTATTGTGGCATTTGGTCAAACTTCCCCAAGAAACAGCAATAACCAAAGCAGATAGCTTTGCTTTTCTTTCCCCGTGTGGCTAACCAGAGACGCCTCTGGCTCCACTCTCCCGGGCCTGCCTTCTCTTCCACAGCACGGAGACCCTTAAGGTTCTACTTACATCTGGCCTCACAAATGATCCCACAAGCTTGCTGCTGCTTGGGCCTGGTTATAATCCCACCCTCCTCATCCTGATCAGCTCTTCCTGGCTAATCTTTAGTAACCATTCCCCCCAAGCCCACCTTTGACTACCGGTCCATGTTCACTGACCCCACTGCCCCACCAACAACATGACAGCTGCCACGGCAGGCCCTTTGTCTGAAAATCCTATATAACCCTGGGCCCCCAACAGCTCAGAGCCTTCAACCAGAGCAAGACCCTGCTGCTCATCTGGGCCACCATCCTGCATGCTGCCCCATGGGACAGTGGGGGCACAGGAGTCCACCTGGGACTTTATCCCTGACTGAATTGCTGTCCATCTGTCCATTCCCTCCATGCTGTGCTTGGTTGTCAGTATCAATAAACCATCAGTTAACCTAGTGTTACTGTATACCATCCTCACCGTGAATTTCCGCGATGTCACATTTGTACGGGTATATGAGGAACATTAAGAGACCCAAAAGGATTCTTCTAAAATGTTAGGTAGATCCTCCACTAAGGTGTTATGGAAGGAATGAACCGGAATCATGCAAAATAAGAATATGTGGGCCTGCGTTCAAATTCTGCCTCAGATACTTACTTAGCTGTATGACCCTGGGTAAGTCTCTAAATCTCTCTCAGCCTCAGTTTCCTCTTCTGCAAAATGGGGATAATTACAGTACCTACCTCACAGAGTTGTTGTAAGGATCAAATGAGATAACATATAAAGCACTTTATATAGATGCTAGTGAGTAGTAGTAGTGGTGGTGGTGGTGGTAGTGGTAGTGGTAGTGGTAGTAGTCGTAGTAGCAGCAGTGGTAATAGTAGTACTAGTAGTAGTAGTGGTGATGGTGGTGGTAGTAGTAATAGTAGTAGCAGCTGTGGTAGTAGTAGTAGTGTTATTACCCCAAGTGGGGAGCACCCACACTAGTAAGATTAAAGACCCACTAAATTTCCAGGATGCTGTTGTGTATTTTGCTGAGGGCCATACCGAGCATATGGCCAATATCCACTCTGGTTCCCTGACATTAGAAGACAAGAGGAGAGAATGAGAGGAGGGTAACGACCAGCCTAAATGATGACTACAGCTGGGAATAATTATGACTACTGGCATTTATAGCTCTTTACAACATATTTCATTTGAACCTTCAACAAGCCTATGAAGTCCTATTCCCACTCTACAGAGGAGGAGACAGATTCATTGAGGTGAAGCGACTTGGGGGGAGGGTCACCTACCTAGTAAGTGTCTGAGACAGGATTTGAACTCAGATCTTCCCGACTCCAGGTCCAGCACACTCTCCACTGTGTCTCACTGCCCTCCTGGCATGGGGCAGAGAAGCCCAGAGAAACAGATCTCGCCCCAGCACCCAGAATTGCCTACCAGTGTTGCCTCAGGGCCCTGGGACTGAGAATTTCTGGGATCCACAGAGTTCCAAGGAGGAATGGCCACGGTTCTGTTCTTTGCTGCGATTCTTTTCATTTCCATTGGCCTGACCATCCCCTTAGGGAGTGAGGCTGTTTCTGTGGTGGTTCTGGAGAAAGTCAGTGCAAAGATGATGAACAATCTTATCCAGGCCAATGACATGTTTTTCCCACTTTCCATTGCGCCCCATTTCGCTCTTCTCTCATTAGGTCTGTCATCAAACCAGCCAGCAGGAGTAACGGGACCTCCCATGATCTGAGAACCATCCAACAGAACTGAGTAATCATGGATTTTAATTATAGCGTCGAGCTATGAGAATCATGGGACAGACTCTGCATAGAATTGGGGAATCAGAGAATAGAACTGTGACAACACAGAATCACAAATGATAGAGACAGAGGAGACTTTAGCAGCCGTGTGGTGCAGCCCTCCCCATCTCTGGCTAGTTCCCAACTCCCCTTCACATGGGCAGGCTGGGGCTCCAGAGAGTGATTTGCTACTTCTCCCCTCAGAGTTCCAGGGGTAACTCTGAGGAGTTGGGAGTGTCTGTTACCATTACTCAGGAGCCCCCATCCGGTGTGATCCCAATTGATTATCAATTAGTCAGAGTTAATTAGCTTTTAAAAAGTGATATTCACTGAGATGATATAGTAAGAAAAAATGGATATAAAACATTTTCTCCAAACCAGGGCACCCCCTCCCACATGCAAGGTCCCTGGGGGTTGCCTAGAGAACACATATGGCTGAGGGTGAACTCGTGGCCAATGGCTACTTCAAGTCCATTCTCCCCTTTGTGGAGTACTCATGATATTCCCCTCAGGGGTGGCTCTCTGCTGGGCTCCAAGGGTTGGTGTCCTTGTAGAATGCTGAAGCTTCCTTTCCCCAATCTGTCTAGTTTTCCTCCAATATATCTCTCAGCTCCCAATGAAGATGCTGTGATTGAGTCACTCCAGGAACACTGCCTTTGATACAGATGAGAAATCCAATCACCTTATCTTGTGAAATTCGAAAGGACCAAATTCTCTCTGGTCCTGGGGTAAGGAGAGAGAAAACTCCACCTTTAACCCCAAGGGTTAGACTTTCACTAGGCTGGCCCATTGTTGGAACACCATTGCTCCAATGTGCCTGCTGGGATGCTCTAAGATACACGCCCCCGAGATATATTTGATTCTTATAATCAATCCCAATACTTTTCCTCTATGATGTTATCTGGTTTTATTCAATGATTAATCTCTTTGCTTTTCACCAGTTTATTACTTTGGTTGATTGATTTGTCTGAGAAGTCAATATTTTTCTGTGTCCATGAGAGTAGGGATGGTGGATGGAAGGACTACTCTTATGGGGTCCAACCCCCTTGTTTTAGAGATGGGGAAATCGAGGCTCTTGGCCAAGGACACACAGGTCATACGTCAGAGCTAGGATTGAATGGGGAAGCAAAGTAGAAAGAACCCCAGAGAAGAGACAAGTTAGAGTCCAATATCCGATCCTTACTAGCTGCAGTGAGTGTCACCAGCAAGTCAACGTCTTTTGTTGAACCACAGTTTCCCCCTCTGTTAAATTAGGATAGTAATAACACCTGACCTACCTAACTCTCAAAGCTGTGGTGAGAATCAGATGAGCTAAGAACATGAGTAAATCACATCGAACCCCTGAAAGTGTCACAAACGTCCTCAGTGAATATGACTCATCTTAGGGGCCCGGAATGGAATCCTGACCCCCAACCACAGCATCCAAACCCCTGAATAAATAATCATCCCTATTCCAACATCATTTTCCTCACAACAAACTACTGTAAAATCAGGTAGGCAGTGCAGGTAATATCGTCCTCATTTTGCAGATAAAGAGAATGAATTTCAGAGAAGCGAGGTGACTTGCTCAAGGTCACACAACAACCAAAAAAAAAAAGTCTGAATCACAGCTAACATTTATACAGGGCTGCAAGGTTTGCAAGGAGCTTCACAAGCATTTTCCATCTTGATTTGTCCTCTGGACAATCTTTCAGAGGCTGAATTCAAACTCAGGTCTTCCCAACTCCAGTTCCAGTGGTCTTTCCACTGCGCCACCTAGCGGTGGTACTCACCTCACCACATTGCCTCTCAACAGATCTCAAAATGAGAGAACCAGAGTGCCTAGCTCCACTCACTTGTTTGGAGGTAGTGACTTCTTTTTCTTTTGCTTTTCTTTTCTTTTTTTTCAACTCTCCTGAGCTGCAAATGTCTGTGTCAGTGAGGTAGGTGTTGCAGATCATTGCCCAGTTTTGCTCTGGTAGAGGCCTGGGGCTCACTATCCCAAGAGTCTCCCCCAGTACTCCTCTCACCCCTAGCATGGGCTGGTCAGAAGACTGTTGTGCTTGGAGCTAGAGTCTCACTGCCTTAGAGCTCATCTGATCCAACCCACCCATTTTTAAGGATAAATTTTCTCTTCTAACCTGGACCCAATGATCACCAACAAACAGGCATGTTAATATAAGAAAAACAAGAGCAAAGATGGATGGGTAAAAACAGGGGAGTGTAGAAGAACGGGCGAGAAAGAAGGAACCACGAACCCTTACGCCCAGGAGTTCAGAATTCTAGTTGTCTGAGGTGGGGGCAAAGGCGGGATCCTTAGAACTCAGAATGGAAGAGATGCAGGGTGGTGCTCCGGGACAGAACGCTGACTTGGAGTCAGGAAGACACAGGCTCCAATCTTGTGGGCGACATTTACTAGCTGTGTGGCCCAGGACGAGTCACTCATCCTCTCTGATGGACTGTTTGCTCCTCTGCAAAATGAGGATAATAGTCTCACAGGCTTATTGTGAGGATCGAGGGAGAAAACGTATCTTTGTAAACCTTTGTAAAAACTTTGTAAAAAAGAAATGTCATTACTATTGTTGTCGTCATTGTTATCATCTTGTCTCATCTTTTTTGATGGTGTTCAAATAGAAATGGTCCTGGGGAAAGTTACTAGCTTGTCATTCTTTTATATTCAACATTCTGAGGTCTACTCCACAGGTGGATAGCACTACTTTTTGTAATTGAATGAAAGTGTTGAGATGTGATTATTATCACTATTATTATTAGAACTGGAAGAACATAAACAGAATGTCGGAGAACCTCAGAACACAGAGTCAGGCTCTAGAAATGACCTCAGGACACAGGACGTCAGGGCCGGAGGGAACCTCAGAACGCAGAGCGTCAGGCTCTAGAAATGACCTTAGGACACAGAACTTCAGAGCTGGAGGTGAATCCATTGTTGTTGTTTAGCCATGTCCAACTCTTCATGACTCCATGGACATATGGTCCATGGAGTTTTCTTGGCAAAGATACTGGAGGGCTTCACCATTTCCTTCCGCAGTGGATTAAGGCAAACAGAGGTTAAGTGACTTGCCCAGGGTCACACAGCTAGTTACATGTCTATGGCCAGATTTGAACTCAGGTCTTCCTGATTCCAGGCCCAGAACTCTATCCTCTGACCCATCTAGCTGCTTCCTGGGCAGAGGTTAAGTGACTTGCCCAAGGTCACACAGCTAATAAATGTCTGAGGCTGGATTTGAACTGAGGTCTTCCTGATTCCAGGCCCAGAACTCTATCCACTGAGCCATCTAGCTGCTTTGGAAGTAAACCTTGAACCTAGCTTATAGAGAGTATCAGAGCAGGAGGGGACATCAAATCCAAATGAAAAGGAAACTGAGGCCCAAGCAGGAGAAGCAGCCATTCTAAAGTCAAACCCTGAGTCAGTAGCAGAGCTGGGCCCAGAACCCAGGTCTTCTGACTCCCAGCCCAGGCCTCCTTCTGTTGTTCGAGCTGGTTGGGTTTCATTGCAGCAGCAAATAGGAGCTGCGTGCCAGGGCTGGGTGGCAGAGATTGGCCCTGGCACAGAGTTTGGGTTGGGTATCTTGCTGGCTGTTTCACAGGGAGCAATGAGCCATGTAATAACTTGGTAATTACCCGGTAATTATTGACCATGTCAGCATGATTGTGGCCGCCCCAGCAATGGCTGTTCAGCCCGTCTGGAGGCTCCGCTAATACCCAACCCCTGCCGAGGACATGGGAAATTGGCCTCAGGAATGGAGTGGTCATTAGCAAGTCTGGGATCACTGGGTGGAAAGTAGGGAGAGAAGTGTTTTGCATCAATATAAGGAAAGGCTTCCTAACAACTAGAACTGTCTAACAGAAGAACTGACAGCCTGGTTTGATGGTGAGTTCCCCGTGGGTGAAGGTATTCAACTGAAGGATGGCACAGGGTATTCCTGCTTAGGTATGGGCTGATGTAGACGCCTTCTGAGATCCTTTCTAGCTTTGAGATTCTAAGATACAGAATCTAGATCAAGTCAGTTTCTCCCTTTGTCCTCCCCCCAACTTCCTGCCCACTTTCCAGGCGGGATTCACAAGTGGAAGGACTTAGGAAGGAAGACAGTTGACATATAGCCCCAGGTCGTAGCAATTCTATGATGCTGATGGGTGAGGGGTGGAAGGAGGGATGGTGAAGAGGTAGTTGGAGTTTCAGCTTAGGCTGTGGTTCCTAGTGGCCAGTCTTTCTGGGGACAGTTGTGGAGGCAAAGCACAGAAGAGGAAGAAAAGAGGACCATGGAATCTGGCAAGCTTTCAAGGGACATGAGAAATTGTTTAGTTCAACCCTTTTATTTAACAGAGGGGGAAACTGAGGACCAGAGAGGAAGGGACTTTGCCCAGGGCCACATGGTAACAATGTCTTTTGTTTCCTGCCTATGTTGATTTGGGAGGATGGAGTGGGTAGAGAGAGACAGACAGGAGAGGACGAGAGGAAGAGGAAAGGAGGGGAGAGGGAGAAAAACAGGAGGAGGGAGACCTCTGCCACCCACTTGGAAAACACCTTCCCTCTCATCACCTCCTCTGAACATCCCAATAGCCCTAAGAAGGTGACAAGGACAATTGTCCTCACTTCAGAACGAGGTTTCTTAATCTGGGCTCCATGAGCTATTCTTTTTTTAATGTTCTGGTAACTGTATTTCAATATTATTGGCTTCCTTTGTGATCTTGTGTGTATTTTTATTTTAGCATTTAAAAACACAATTCTGAGAAGGGAGGCAGGGGCTGCACCAGACTGACCGCCAGAGGGGTTCAGGACACAAAAAGGGGTAAAAAGCCATGCCTTAAAAGAAGGAAACTCGAGGGTCACACCGCAAAGTCAGCTGCAGGGCGGGGGACCTCCAGCTCTACGCCCTAATGAAGGCCACGGTAACAGGCCCCTTGTGGCGTCCAGGCAGCCGACGTGCCCCCACGTGCCTGGACCGGTCGCCATCCCCCTGCCCCCACTCATGGGTCTGTCTGTCTGTCCGTCCGTCAGTCGGTCCGTCTGTCTCCTCCCCGCCCGCCTGTCCGTCCCACTGTCTTAGCCTCAGCCACTTAATTTCCTGTCTGCGTCTTGTCTCAGCTGATGGATCGCTCTCGGGAGACATCCACGGGCTGTAAACACACTTTTTATTTGTCCGACAGATCCCGGCGGCCGGCGGGTAATATACGCGCCTTCCCTCTGCCCGATGCTGTCGGAATTAGGGGCCGGACATATTTCATCGGAAACCTCCGTGTGTGCGTCCTTAATAAATCATTTAAATAGGAGTGTCTCCGCTCACCGCGTGCCATGAAATATTAACTGAGGCAGAAGAGACCATTCATCCGGCAGGGTGGGCTGGGAAGCCTCCGAGTCTGAAGACATGAGTTCAAGGGTGGCCTTGCTCACCCTTGCTCTCTGAGTGACCCTGAGCAAGTCACCTGACTTCTCTGCGGACCCGAGTTCGAATCCCAGCTCTGACTCCTACTGCCTACATGACCATGGGCACAAATAGCTTTTCTTCTATGGGTTTCCTTGCCTGTAAAACCGTACTAGATGCTTGCTAAGGTTTCTTCCAGCATCTTTTTTTGGGGGGGGGGGTTGAGGGGGAACTCTAAGCCTCAGGTTCCTGCTTTGTAAAAATAGATGGGAATAACAGTTCTTGCACTGAATAAATGTTGTAAACCTGAAGTCACCTTGGAAATAGGAGCTATTCCTCCCTTCTCTCCCCTCCCCTCCCCCTCCAACTCTTTCTGCATACCTTTGGAGATAATCTACCTACCCACCCCAAGCTAGCCTGAGAGATGGGTTTCAATGGAGAGAGAAGAATTTGTTCCAATGCCCATTCCACCGCTAACCTCACTGTGCGGCTCCTTCTGGGTATCCATTTGCTTATCTATAAAATGGGAAGAATATTCAGAGTTGTGCTTATAAGATTCAGAGCTGGAACATCTAGCGATCTAGCCAATAAATCTAGTCTAACCCCCTCATTTTATAGATGAGGAAACAGGTTCCCATAGAAATGACTTGCCCAAGGTCACACAAATAGTAAGTGTCTGAGATGAGATTCAGAACCAGGTCTCCTGACCACAAATCTAGTCCTCTTCCACAGGAGCTAAAGCTGGGATGCACCTTAGAGATCATCCTGGCTAATCCCCCCATAAATCCTTACCCAGCTTCCCTCCAAGGGCTGTTTCGAGGATGCAGAGAAATAATGGAGGTGAGAGTGCATTTGTAACTGTGAAGTCAGTGTAAAAGTGAGTTATGAGTAAGACAGTCACGGTACTAAAAAGGGCTCCAGGGAATGGACAATCAGGGAGTCCTTTCCAGAAAGTATGCAGCGCCCCCTGCTCCCCCCCACCTCCACCGCCAAGCCAGCCTGTCCCAGGGTCTTCATGCCCATGCCTTCCCTCAGATGGACCCTTGGCCTCAGACCACAGATACTAACCCCAAACTTGGACAAGTTTAATTCCTTCAGGTAACCACTGGTTTTAGGGAGAGATGTGGTCCTGCCTGGGGGAGCCCTCCATTTGAGGGAGGAAACCTAACCTTTTCCTGGATGAACCCTTGGCTAGGGGAGAAATGGGGTCTTAGCCAGGGGGAAGCTTTTGGTCTGAGTAAGAAGAGAGGGTCTTTTCCCTGGGGGAGTCTCTGATCTGAGGGAGAGGTAGGGACCTTCCTAGAGGAGCCCCTCATCTGAGGAAAGAGACATGGCCTTTTCCCTAAGACAACCCTAGATCTGAGAGGGAGACAAACTCCTGCCTAGGGAAGCCTCCCATGGGAGGGAAGAAACATAGCCTTTTCCCAGGGTAGCCTGGGAATTGAAAGGGAGATCGGCTCCCCCCGAGGGAGGAGATAGGGTCCTTCCCTGGGGGAGCCTCTGATCTGATGGGAGAGACAATCCTGGCCACATGGCACCCTAGCTGTGAGGGGCACATGAGTCAGACAGATGCCTAGCATTAGAGTTGGCCATGCCTCATTCATGAAGCCCCCAACACAGGCAAGCGGGCAGACAGTCACTGGGGCGGAGGTAATGCCCCCACTGCCGTTGCCATCCCCACCCTGGGGAGTTTGGAGCTGGAGGGGGGAGTCTGGCTAGGTCCACAGCCGCTCCTGGGAAATCGCTCCCATTCAGGTGCTCTGGGCCGGAAAAGGACTGGCTGGGGCCGAATACCAATGGGCCAGCCCCAGCTGAGTTAATGACAGCGGCAGTCGGGGGAAGGGGGGCGGCCGGGGACAGCTTTATTAATAAGACCGGCAGCTCACGTCCTCATGGCCCTCTAGTGTGCACATAGTGTCCCCCTCGCAAGGACCCTGAAAAATGAGGGTCTTGCAGGGCCGTGCTGGTAAGTATGCAAAGGAAGGCTGACCCGCCCACTCCCTCTGGCCTTGGAGAGGAGATAGAAGAGCCTCTGATGCCCTTCTTAGAAGCCTAGATAGGGCCGATCCCCCTCATGGGACCCCAAGTAGTGAAACAGTGAGGGGCTGCAAGCCAGGATCTCAAGTCTGAAAGGAGGCCTGGGTTGGAATCCCAACTCTGACACTTCCCTTGACACCCTGGGTAAGTCACTGCCCTTCTTTGGGACTCCCTTTGCTCATCTGTACAATGGCAGGATTGGACCGTCTCTTAAGGTTCCTTCTAGCTGTAAATCCTGGGTCTCTGAAACTGTCATAGACTCAGAGGTCATAGATGACCTTCTAGTACGAGGGTTCTTAACCTGGGGCCTGGGAACTTGTTGGGGTTTTGTAAACATAGACAGACAGACAGAGACAGATAGACAGACAGATACAGACAAATACATAGACATAGACAGACAGATACACAGACAAACAGACCGATAGATACAGACAGATACATAGAAAGATAGAGAGACAGACAGATACATAGACAAACAGACAGATAGATACAGACAGACAGATACATAGACAGATAGGCAGACAGACAGATATACACCCACACGTATTTTGATCAATATATTTCCACATAATCAGTTTCCTTTGCAATCTTATTCTTTTATTTTATGCATCTAATAGCACATGATTCTGAGAAGTCCACAGGCTTCACCAGAGTGACTGTCAAATGGGATCAAGACACAAAAAAGCCTTATTCTAGTGTTACTTCCTTTTACAGATGAGGAAATTGAGGCCCAGATAGGCTTTAGGTCTTACCCATGGGACACACACAAATCAGGTAGCTGCTTTGTAAGACTCAAACCCACATTTGTTGTTTCCTTGTTTTCAGTCATGTCTGGCTCTTTGTGACCCCATTTGGAGTTTTCTCAGCAAAGATACTTGGAGTGATTTGTCAGTTTCTTCTCCAGCTCCTTTACAGATAAGGAAACTGGACGCAAACAGGGTTATGTGACTTGCCCAGGGTCACACGGCTAGGAAGGCTAGTTTTGAACTCAGGCCTTCCTGACTCCAGGCCCAGCACCGTGCCACAAAATCTCAGGTTATCTGACTCCAAAGTCAACAGTTCTTTCACTACTCTACTCTGCTTCTGAGTCGTAGGCACATCAGAGAAGGCAGGGGAAATGTAAAGGATGCAGCTGTCCCTGAACCTGGCCACCCTATCATCAAGGCATAGCCCTTCCTCCTTCTCTGTGCCTTCAATCTCAGGTAGCTTGAAACACAGTCGATCGAACAAGACCTCCTTGGGACACAGGGATCATTTCAGAAGACAGAGACACCCAGGGGAAAGCCAGACCCCCTCAGAAATGTACTGCTTTGGGCCACTGGAGTCTGACCCAGACTCCTTGTTCATCATAGGGTTACATGTGAAAAAAAGATTCTTTTTCAAGGATATATTAAACGAGATGGGCACTGATGTCCCTTATAACTCTGGAAATTCTTTGAAACCCAAAGAAATTAAGTGATTCTCGCAAAGGAACAGAGGCTTAAGCCCAGGTCACAGGATTGTACAGACCTGAAAAGAACCTCAGGCTTCATTTAATGCAAGCCCTTTATATTACAGATGAGGAAACTGAGAACCAGACACATTAAGACACATGTCCAAGGTCACACAGGTAGGGATATTCTGGCCCTAAATCTAGGGCTCTTTTCACAGTAACATTCTGTCAATTTAGTGGAAGGATTTGAATCCAGGTCCTTAGGTTTTACAGCCTATGTTCCAGTCCCCACTCCAACCTACCCCACCTTACACCACCCTACCTTACTTTACCCTACCCCCACCCCACCTACTCTACTCTACCCTACCCTACCCTACACT
This sequence comes from Vombatus ursinus, assembly GCF_900497805.2. NCBI lineage: Eukaryota > Metazoa > Chordata > Mammalia > Diprotodontia > Vombatidae > Vombatus > Vombatus ursinus. Next base: position 6,393,218 of record NW_020949696.1, read on the forward strand.
GACTCTCCTTCCTTTAGGCCAGGCAGAATACCAGCCCAGAAGCCTGGTCCTCCCTCCCTCCATCCCTCCCTCCTTTTACCTGCAGCCCTCATCAGACTCTTGCCCAAAGCTGTTGCCTTTTTTGCTCCCAGAGTACCACTGCTGAGGATTCCTGAGTGAGCTAAGACACCGGCAGGATCTTCTCCCAGGAAGTAGGGGCCCAGGGCTCCCTGGGGACAAGAGCTATCTAAGTGCAAAGTGTCTGCCTGGGGCTGGGGATACTGAATTATGGATGGCCCCTTGGGGCTCTGGGCTCAGGAGGGTGCCAGGAAGCTGTGCTCAAAGGAGAAGGATGGGGGTTGAGAGCACAGCCAGTGAGGAAATCTGTTGGTGCCAAGGGAATGGCAGCAGGAAGGCAGAGAGAGCCCCCTCCACCCCTCGCCCCATATCCCTATCTTCCTTGGAGTGAGTTGCTCCCAAGGATGCCCAGATCCCCTCCAGCCTCTGCCTAGGGACTAAAAATTGCACCTCCTACACCCCACTAGTACATTCTTTGAGGTAAGGCATTGTTTCCAAAAGGTCCCAGGGTTACTTGGGAAAGGGGACACATAACTCATTAGTTCAAGGGCTCAGATAAGTTCGAGGCCCAGAGGGGAAAGGACCCCAGAGAGAGGGAGAGAGGATGGAGAAGCCCAGGGGTCTGAGGAGTATGGTACAGCAGTATTTAGAGTAAGATCAGAGCTGACATGTGTTAGCTGTGTGACCACAGGCAAGAGACTTACTTTCTCTGATACTCCATTGCCTTACTAGTAAACCAAGGATAATAATACCTTTAGTATCCCCATCCCTAAGTTGTTATAGCTCAAATGAGGTAAGGTATATAATACATGTGAAACACCACAGAAACAGGCTGGGCCAGATGGGGCTGCAGCTGGGCCCTCACTGAGAAGGAAAGGAGAGAGGGAGGGGAACTGGAAAACTGGAGGCTGAGGGCGAAGAAGGGGGATGAAGGAGGTGAGGGAGCTAGAGAGGGATGGGGCAGCAATATTTCAAAAGGTCATTTGGGCTGCCAGGTCAAGAGCAGGCCTTTGTGCAGAGAACTATGGGTAGTTCCCCCTCTGGGACTCCAACTCCTCTGCTTAGGGTCAGGCCCTGGAGGAAGGGTGGGACGCTTGGCTTCTGGATCCTCCATGGGGTCAGGCAGTGTCGAAATTCAGAGGAGGAAAACCTGGGATGAAACTTTCTGGAAATTGGTTCTTAACCCTCTGAAGTCATTAGGGATAGGGAGACTAGATGCAGCACAGAGGCAGAGCCGGGTGCTCATGTTCATGGACTTCTGTTTCTGCCTCTCTGTCTGTTTCTCTTTCCCCCCAACTCCTTCAAACAGAGTAGTAACTAGGGCAGGACAATCAGCACTTTACACCAGGGCACCAAAATTTAGAGGGTGCCCATAAGTGCTTAATGTCCTTCAGTAACCTAGGGGAAAAAAAAACTGAGTTTAGCACTAGTTACCAAGAATGATTTGTTGAAGTAGGAAACTCTCAGATATTGTTTCCTTTCTGCTTCCTCCCCATTCCAAGTGAGCTTCTCCCCTGTCTGGGCACCCTGATTCCCACTCATCTCCTACTACCCTTGCCATGGTTTCCTAGTACCCTGAAGAAATTGAAGGCAAATTTTGTGTAACTTTCCCTACCTAGGGAGCCAGACTCCCAGGAACAGAACATGGCAAGGATATCAAGAAGACAGTGGACCAGCTTAAGCAGCCCCTATGGGGTGTGGTGGTGAAGGGGGGAGCCCCCACCATTCCCTGGAAAGATCCTCACCAAGCACAGGCATACACCCATCTGAGCCAGGTGGGACCTTAATGAACCATTTAATCAGGTCCAAGAAGGGAAGGGTCTCCTAGGTCAACCAGGGAACCAGTGACAGAGCCCAGAATAGAACCAGGATTTCCTATTGTCTAATCCAGGGTGTGTGTGTGTGTGTGTGTGTGTGTGTGTGTGTGTGTGTGTGTGTG
>NW_020949696.1:6395223-6407304 GCF_900497805.2 Vombatus ursinus
GTGTGTGTGTGTGTGTGTGTGTGTGTGTGTGTGTGTGTGTGTGTGTGTGTGTCTGGCCTCAGTTTGACCCTCCTAGGAGAGATGGGCCATCATTACCAGAGCTCTCCATCAATGGCTAATAGGACAGGTGGCCTGGTGGAGCTGGCAGACGGATTCCCTCACAGGGGACACCAGGTCAATTAGGGGAAGACAGAGAGCTGAGGAGAGCTGGGTGGAGGTGTGGGTAAGCCCTTGATCAGCTCCAGGTCTCCCAGGGGGCTGATCACCAAGTTTAGCCGCCAGCGGCGGCAGGAAGATCCTTGGCTTGACAGGGAGAGGGACAGTCCCCTCTCCCCAAAGTGTAGGACCCAGGACCTAGAAATCAAAGCACCTACTTCCCTCCTGGCTCATCCCTCTGCCTTGCCTGCGGCCCTGACTCCAGGCCCACTTTTCTTGTCTCCAAATCATAGGCTCCCGGTGCCTTCTAGAAGGATAATTAACTGATCTGATAATAAGAGGGGTTAGAGGAGACTGCCAGGATTCTTCCTTTCCTTCTAGAGACAATAATCTATCCCTCACTGCGCCCATCAGTGGCCACGGCTGCTAACCTGGGCCACTCTCCCCACTAACCCACTGCTGACAAGCCCTTGATTGGGAGTCAAGTCATAAACTGGGGTCCTGCCTCTCAGATTTCTGTGGGCCCTTAGCCAAGGCACTTTCCCATTTTACATAGGAAGAAACTGAGACCCACAGAGAGCATTTCACAGATCATGTGAACTGCATGTACCAGATCACTGTAGGGATAGTGATCCCTTTCAATTAGAGGCAAATACACAATCCACCCTAAAGCAATAAGGGACCTTAGAACCCAGAATATCAGAGCTGGGAGGGATCTTAGAAGCCAGAATATCAGATTTGGGAGGGATCTTTGAACCCAGAATGTTAGAGCAAGAAGGGCCCTTAGAACCCCGAATGCCAGAGCTGAGAGAGCCCTCCGAACAGAGACTGTCAGAGCTGAAAGGGTCCTTGAAACACAGAATGTCAGGGATGGAAGGCCCTTAGAAACCAGAATGCCAGAGCAGGGAGGGCCCTTAGAACCCAGAATGTCAGGCATGGAAGGCACTTGGTAATCCAGTACAGAGCTTCTAACATCAAGGGTAGGCAGCACTTTGGACTATAGGACAAACAATACTAGAGAAAGAACTGGAAGGAATGTGAGATGCAGCACATTAGATCTTTAATTTAGTCTTTTTCATTTTTTGACACCTGGATTTCAGTAGAATTGGTGTCCTTTGTAAGCCTTATTCTGTTTCCTGCATGATTTTGAAAGGGCCATGAGCTTCACCAGGCTGACTGCCAAAGGGGGCCAGGACACAAAAGGTTAAGACCCCCTGCTCTAGACCAAACGTTCCATTTTCCTGAGGAGAAGTGGAGGCCTAGAGAGAAGAAGGGGCTTGCCCGAGACCACCTCGTCTGGAATGGATCCATGGCCTTTCCCTTCTAATCTCCTTTCCACTCCAGCCGCCCCTGCCCCGCCCCCTTGCCCCAGGCAAGGAGAGGGGGTGGTGATGGGGGTACCTCTGGGGGTCCTGGATGGAAATGTACTTTGCCAGCTGGTCATAGATGTGAAGACATGCTGTTGCCATCCTCTGCAGAGCTGCTTGTCACCCACCGGCATGCCAAGGGAGATGGAGGCTTCTTCTGACCTAGGATGATCAGAGTTAAACAGCTTGGACAGCAGGCCCCTGCCCTCCCATACCCTAAAGATCAGGGCTCTTGTCTCCTCAAAGGCCAGGCTCAGGAACGATGAGGGTCATAGATTTTGAAATTCCATCCAGGCCCCTGTCCACCCTCAGTCCTTAGCTGGAGCAACCCCTCTCACACCCTATGTCATCTTATCATGATCCCCTCCCTTCTCCCCACTCGGCTCAGGACAGTTTGAGCCTGAGATGAGATTCGCACTCAGGCCTAGCAGGAGGAGTCCTTATATTTGGGCACAGCGGCGTACAAGGTTGGGAGCTGTGCTCACCGATGCCTGGTCCCCCTCAGGCCATGGGGGATGCTGAGCTCCTTGGCTCTACTGGAGGGGAAGGGGCCCGGGGACATGACCAAGGGGCTTTCAATGTGATGAGTCAGTTTTAGTGTTTCCCACTAGGGTGAGCAGGGAGCTGCCGCAGACACTGGTGCTTCTGTGGACAGTCGAGGGCAGGGGGTCACAGCCCTTCATGGCCTATGTCACCTGAGCAGACAGATGGCTCTGGGAATGGCCCTGTCTGGCCTTCAGATTCAAAAAGCCAAATAGCATTACAAATGTGAGACCTCAGAACACATGTCAGGACTAGGAGGGACCTTAGAATATAAACTATCAGAGTTATTACAACATAGAATGTCAGAGCTGGGAAGGCCTTTAGAACAGGGAATGTCAGAGCTGGGAAGACCCTTAGAACACAGGATGTCAGAGCTGGGAGGGCCTTAGAACACAGGATGTCAGAGCTGGGAGGGCCCTTAGAACACAGGATGTCAGAGCTGGGAGGGCCCTTAGAACACAGGATGTCAGAGCTGGGAGGGCCCTTAGAATAATAGGGAGGGTTAGCACTTATTTAGTCTTTTTATGTTTGCAAAATGCCTTGCATTTTACTATATTTCATTCTCACAACAATCCTATGAGATAGGTACTGCTATTATCTCCATTTTACAGATGAGGAAACTGAGGCACATAGCAGCCAAATGACTCGCTGAGGGTCACAACAATTAGTAAATGTCTGAGGCAGGATTCCAACTCCGGTCTTCCTGACTCCAAATCCAGCACTGACAGTTCCCTTAGAACATAGTCCCAGAACTGGGAAGGATCCTAAAGCCAGGTATCCTCCTACACTGCTCTCCACTGGGGGTGTGACCAGGGCAGAGAACAGTTAGACTATCTTTGGTCCCAGAAGCTCTGCTTTTATTAATGCAGCCTACTTTTTCGTCTGCTGCGACAGTCAACTCATACAGTCAGTCAGTCAGTCAATGAGCATTTAGTATCTTCTAGGTGCAAGCATTGTGCTGGAAGCACTGGGGATACAAAGCAGAGCCTGTAACCCACTCACACCCCAAGCTTGCCTGTTTCCTTGGAGATCTGCTTTCTAGACTTCCTTCCTCCTTCTCCTCCCCAGAATAGAATTTCAAGGCCAGGAATCTATTTTTTTTATTTTTAGGCAGTTGGGGTTAAGTGACTTGCCCAGGGTCACACAGCTAGTAAGCATCTGAAGCTGGATTTGAACTCAGGTCCTCCTGACTTCAGGACCGGTGCTCTATACACTGCGCCACCTAGCTGTCCCTCCAGGGATCTATTTTTTCTGAGTCTAAATAACTGCTGGCTATGTGACCCTGGACAAGTCATTGAACATTTCAGAGCCTCGGTTTTGTCATCTGTAAAATGGAAATATTCAGAGTACCTACCTCAGGGGGAGAATCCAATGAGATCAAACGTATGTAAAATTCAGGATTTAGGAATTCTGAGCTTACAATTTTATTATTCTGAATCTAGGATTTCATTATCCTGGGCCTAAGTTTCTGTGATTCTCAGCTGAAGACTTAAGAATTCCGTTTCATGATTTTGCTCAATAATTCTCTTCAGCGACGGTACCAAGGCCCGTGAGAAGCCAGAGCAGAGGCCGAAGTTAGGCAAGAGAATGGAGTAGGGGGCTGACCCCAAGATCTCTGGGATAACCAGGGCTCACCCGTCTCTCCACATCCACAATCCTCATTAAAAAGCAAAACGAGTCGCTCCCCCTCTTGCGGAAAACTTGGGAGGCTCGGCTCCAGCGTATTAGGCCTGAATTAATTAAGAGGGGATTGTTCCCATTCTGCTAATTAAGCTGAAATATGCAATAAACCCAGGCAATGAACCCAACTACATAGACACCCTCACACGGGCACACACGCATGCACACACACATTGACTGAGGCTGGGGGGGTGGGGTGGAGGATGAGGATTTAATTAAAAGAAGAGCCCATGGCATGGAGGGGGTAGGGGGCAAGGAGGGGAGTTGGAGGTTTGGGGGCTCTGGGGCTTCCCCCCACCTGCTTTCCTACTACATCATTGCCTTTGGACCTCAGCTTGTCTGTTTGCACTGGGTGCTGTACCCGCTGAACTACCATGAGCAAAGTCTCCAGCAGTGGGATGGAGAGAAGGACCAAACTGCTAGTGACAGGTGGTAAGCATTTGAGAAATGGTTAGTCCCCAGTCCAGGGATAGCAGGGACTCTGTGTGGGGTCTGGGTCAAGGCTCAGTACCTCCCCAGCTTGGATAAGGGACACTGTTGATGATGATAATAAGAGCTAACTTTGAGGTTTGCAAATATCATCTCATCTGATCCTCACAACAACCCTAGGAGGTGGGTGCTATTATTATCTCTGTTTTACAGGTAAGAAAACTGAGGCAGAGATCAAGTAACCTGTCCAGGGTCACACAGCTAGTAGGTGTCTGAGGCAGGATTTGAACTCAGGTCTTCCTGACTCCAAATCAAGCTCACTGTCTCTACCACGTAGTCTTCCTGCAGTAGACAGAAAGTCAATGGGGATTCTTTCCATACCTGGAACCAGGAAAGAAGACCCAGATTTGAGTCCTGCTTCTGAAAAATACTAGTTGGGCATCACTTGGCCTCTTCTCTGAAACTCAGGTGCCTTACCTGTGAAATGGGGACAATAACAGCCAGGTTGTTGGGAGGATCACTAGAGGCCAAGGACTTTGCAAACTTCGGGGTGCTACATGAATATGAACCATTCAACTAGGAAGCATTTATTAAACGTCTGCTATGTGCCCAGAGTTGGGCTAAGTTTGCTCTCATCTTTGTGTCTGGTGGAGTTCAGACAGAAAGTCCTATAATTCTCATTGTTCCTGGAAGTTTCCTCATCATTAGAACACTTTTTGGCAGTCTCTGGGTCTACCTCGTTGTGGGACAAAGCATATCCAATACATGTAAAGGGAATCCCTTGGGAGGGCTTGGTCAGGGGCTCTTATTCCAGAATCTAGGGGTCCTTTTGCAGAATTCAGAACGTCTTGGGAAAGCATCTTCTCCCTTACTTCAGCTGGATTGGAAATGTGGCTTTGAAGAGCAAGACTGGATTAAGGTAAGACCCACCTAGATCTGCCTTTCCGTGGGGTATGAGGAGTGGCTTCAAGGGAATGAGACCCCTGCCCACTACTCTCACAGACCTCTGGTCTTGAAGGCTCACAAAGCTCTTTCCCCAACACCCCCTCATTATGTTGTAAGTGTGGTTGGAACCATTTTATAACAGAAAGTCAGAGTGATTTCCCTTGTGGTCAGAGGAGCTGGTAAATCTTGAAACCAGAACTTTAAACTCAAGTTGTCCTCCATCCTGGGGCTTAGACCTTGTTTCTTCATAAGGGGAAATTGGGGCAGGCAGATGGCACCATGGATAGAGCTCTGGGCCTGGTCCTTGAGTTCAAATCCAGCCTTGGACACTCAAGACACTTACTGGCAAGTCACTTCACCTCTCTCTGCCTCAGTTTCTTCATTTGTAAAATGGGGATAATAATAGCATCTACCTCCCAGAGTTGTTGTGAGGATTAAATGAGATAACAACTGTAAAGTGTCTACCTAGCCCAGTGACTGGCACACAGTAGGTGCTATGTAAATGCTAGCTAGTATTACTAATCCATAAATGTTTATTAATTACCTACTATGTGCCAGGCACAGTGCAAAGCACCAGGGATATAAACAGAAGCAAAAGATAGTCTCTGCCCTCAAGGAGCTTACAATCTAATGGGAGGGACAAGGAAACAAATCTATACAAAGTAAGTTACATAAAGGTAAATAGGAAATAATTAACTGGAGGGAAGGCACCAAAATTAAGAGAAATTGGGAAAGGCTTCCTGGGGAAGGTGGGACTTTAGCTGGAACTCAAAGGAAGCCAGGAAGGTCAGTACTCAGAGAGGAGGAGGGAGAGCAGCCCAGGCATGGAACGCCAGAGAAAATGTCTGGAGCCAAGAGACCGAGTGTCTTGTTGGTGGAACAACCAGGGCATTGTCACCGGATGGAAGAGTACATGTCAGGAGTAAAGACTGGAAAGGTAGGAGGGGGCTAGGTTACAAAGGGCTTCGAATGCCAAACACAGCACTTTGGATTTGCTCCTAGAGGCAATAGGGAGACATGGGAGTTTACTGAGGAGGGGAGTGACATGGTTGGAATTTTAGGAACATCACTTTGGACTGAATGGAGGATGGGTTGGAATGGGGAGAGACTTGAGGCAGGTAGAGACGCCAGCAGGCTACTGCAGTAGTCCATGGTGATGAGGGTCTATGCTAGAGGGGTGGCAGTGTCAAAGAAAGAAGGGGGCAAGTTCCAGAGATGTTGCAAAGGTGAAATCGAAAGGCTTTGGCAACAGCTTGGATATGGGGGTGGGGGGTGGGGAGGAGAGAGAGGCAGAAGTCCAAGCAGATTCCTAGGTTGGGAGCCTGAGGGAAGATGCTGCTGCACTCCACAGCGATGCGGAAGGTGGGAGGGAGGCGGTTTCAGGGGAAAGAGAAGGAGTTCAGTTTGGACGTGTTGAGTTTCAGACTTCTCTTGGACTTCCAGTCTGAGATGCCTGTAAGGCAGCTGGAGATGCGAGGTCGGTGGTTAGCAGAGGGGGTGGGCAGGAGAGAATCATCAGCATAGAGATGGTCGTGAAGTCCTGAGATCACCAAGTGAAGTGTAATAGTGGAGAGAGCAGGGCAGACCCCGGGACAGGAGAGCTGGGGTTAAAAGGTGTGAGCTGGATCATTGCTATTATTGTTGCCGTCGTTATTACGCCTGCGCCAACGCTCTTAAGTTCCATTTATCAATGGTCCTCAGGTCTCCTGCGCCGCTCCCCGGGGGGACCTGAACTTCCCCCACCTGTCTTTGGACACCCAACAAGGACACTTATCACGGAAGGATGACCAACAGCATGGAATGGAATGGAATGATAAAAACGCAGGGCAGCATTTCCAATCTTCGAGGCCGAATCCAAAACAAACATATTTGGCATTTAGAGCCCGTCGCAATCTGGCTCCAGTCTACCTTTTTAGGCTCATTACGCGTCCTCCCCCTCCTGCATTTTCATTTCCAGACAAACCGGCCATCTTGTTACTCCTTTTACGATCTTCCACCTCCCACCACTAAGGCTTTGCACAGGCTGTGCCCCTGTGCCAGGAATGTTCTACTTTCGCGCCTCCTTCTCTTGGAATTCCTAACTCCCTTCAAAGCTCAGCTTGTCTTACTTCCTACGTGAAATGCTTCCTGTTCCATCGAGATGTTAGGGCTCCCTCCCCTCCCCCAAACTGACGGGTGTGTATTTTGTATTTACGTACCAAGGTAGGTGCTGTTTCCCAACGCAGCCCTTCTCTTGCGTCCCCAAGCCACCCCCATCCAAAGCAGAATGTGAACTCCTTGAGGCAAGGGACAGGTTTTTGCTAGTTTCCTGACCCTTTGAACAGCACCTGGACTATTCGCTACTTCAAGGGAATGGAATTAAATGACAGGAAGCCAAGGTAACTAATCTCTTAGATTTTTTAGGGTTCTAATATCACTGGGGAACACTGAAAGTATATGGGGGAAGGGGGAAAGGAGGAAGGCACTTGGAATGATAGGAGATAACAGGGTAGATGAAGGAGGTGTCTAGTTAGAGTGTTAAGTTTGCCATAAGCTACAGGGTTAGAGTTCAAATCCTGTGTGAGTTTAGGCAAGGCCACTGAGCCTGGTTGAGGCCGTTTCCTCATCTGAAAAATGGAGGCGATAATTCTCCTTCTACAACCACAGGGCTGTTAAGTGCTTTGTAAAACTCTGCCAGCATTACAAGAGTTATTATTATAATTATTATATTAATATAATTATAATTATTATTAATTGAAGGGAAAATGCTAGAGGGGCCAGCCTTTTGTAATGACTTCTCTGCCCAGGATACACACCCTTATTCCTAAAATATAATTAAAGGAGGGTTTCTTAATCTGGGACCCACGAACTTGTTTTCTTCTAATATTGGAGAACTGTATTTTAATGTAATTGTTTTCCTTTGTAATTATTTGTGTTTTCTTTTATGCATTTAAAAATGTTATTCCGAGAAAGGTTTCATTAAACTGCCAAAGGGGGCCCAGGACACATGAAACCCTAACTTTCAGTCAGCCTGGCAAGAGTGGACAGCATTTTGGACTTGGGGTCAGCAGGACCTGGGTTCGAGTTCCATGTAGTAGCTGTGTATTCCTAGGTAGGAACCTTTTGAACTTCAATGTCCTCATCTGTAAAATGGGGGTAACAATGGCACCTACCACCTCAGTTTTGTTGTGAGGATTATATGAGACAGTGTATGCAAATGCTTTTGTCAACATTAAAACACTCTTGGGATCTATACCCAGAGTCCCCTGAAAATTTCTGCTGGAAGGATTGAGGACAGGATGAAGAAGATGAAGGGGGTAATTGGGGCTCTGAAACACTCAAATCCCACAAGGTTTATTTTTATTTTATTATAAAAAAATACAGATTCCAAAGTTGGGTGGTGACAGGTGGTAGGGAAGGGGCCAGGAGTGGGCGATCTCGCACAATGGGCTGAAGGGAGAGGCAGAGGGGAACCGAGGATGATGTTCAAAGACGTCCAGGACCACCAGAACAGAGGGTGGGGCAGGGCACACCCGGCAAACCAGACCATGGGGGGGGGGGACGATTTCCCCTAAATTCTCCTTCCAAATTTTTCCTCTCACTGTGTCCTCAGGGCCTCGTGGTTGATATACACAATATATATATATAATATATATATAAAACACAGATTAAGGAAAGGAAGATAGAAATATGAAATCTGTATAAATGTGTTTACTCCATTAAAATGTCTGAAGGATTTTTTTTTTAATTTTTTTGTCTGTCGGTTTTTCTTAGAAACTGTTATGGGGGGAGGGAGGGCACAGATGGAGGAGAAACTCCGACGGACAAAATGAGCTTATTGCAAGTTATAGCTTCTACTCTAAACCCACCCCAACCCCTCGAAAAAGGAAGAGAGAAAGAGAAAGGGAGAGGGAAGAAAGAGGGAGGGGGAGGGGGAGAGAGAGACATGGGGGGAGAAAAAGAGGAGAAAGAGGGAGAAAGAAGAAAAAGACAGAGGAGAGAGAAAAGAGGAGGAAGAGACAGAGAGGAGAAAGACAAAGACAGAGAGAGAAGAAAGTGAGAGGAGAGAGAAAGAGAGACAAAGAGAGAGAGAGGGAGAGAAGGAGGGAGGGGGGGGGGTAGAGGGAGACAGGGGGGGAGAAAAAGAGACAGAGAGAGAAGAAAAAGACAGAGAGAGAAGAGAAAAAGAAGAGAGAGGAAGGAGAGGAAAAAGAGACAGAGGAGAAAGACAAAGAGAGAGAAGAAAGTGAGAGGAGAGAGACAAAGAGAGAAAGAGAGAGAAAGAGGAGACCTCCACCGAGTTCATTCTCAGCATTGCATTAAAAATAAATCACAGTATATACCTGCGGGCTCTATTTACAGAAATATAACGTCTGCTCCCTTCCTCAGAGACAGATTACTTGAAGCAATAGAAATCGGTAGATTCATTTGCATTTGCAAAAAAAAAAAAAGAAAAGGAAAGGAAAGGAAAGAAAGAAACAACAGGGTCCTTAATAAAAAGGCCCTGCTTCAATGGTGAGCAGAGGAGGGGGTGCTGAACTGTGGTCTGGTGGAGGGACTTGTTAGCTTTTCTCTCTGGGACCTGGGGGAGACTCAAGCCAGCACTGAGGCTAAGAACTGGAAAGGGAGACAGAGACTGGGGTAAGAGAAGGGGAGGTGGCTTTGTCTCCTCCAGAGAGGGCAGTGAGGGTCAGCCTTTTTTTCTTTAGAAAGAACCTCCCAGAGCCTCATCTGAAGGCCTCCGGGGGCCAGTGGCTTCAGATGGGGATCTGGGTCAGTGCAGCAGGTCTGGCTAGGGAGACCGTGGGCAGCTGCCTCCCTTAAAAACAAACAGCCGCCCCTCCCTCCTTTCTAGGCTCTTGCCTCTGACTCTTGGCTTCCAGTGAGGACAGGAAGAAGGAACCAAGATAACAAGTAGCCCTATCCCTCCTAAAGTTTACCAAAATGTGCATGTGCCCAAGGGCTGCTTCTACCTTCATCCCGGTACTGTCCCCGCCGAAAAGAAAAACCCTCACAGTCCTGGAGCCCAGATCTAGGAGATCCCAGATGGTCCATCGGAGCAGCCATGACCTTACTTGCTCAGGGTTTCAAGGGACAATAAAGCCAGAGATGGAGGCTAGAAATCAGGAAAACCCCTATGACCCAAGGGGAAAGACCATAGTGGGAAGGAGATAGGCCTGGAGCTCCCCCAGGGTTGTGGACTCAGGATACATTTATTTGGGTGTTTTGGTAGAGCACTGAGTAGAGAAGGTGGTGAATAGAGGCTGGGGAAAGGAAGGAAATTGGGGAGCAGATCAGGAGTATGGGACCAGGTCCACAGTCAGGGACCCCTGTTTCCTTCCCCAAAGTCTTAATTGGGTCAGGGGGTGTGAGGTGGTAGAATAAATTAAAAACTTGAGTCTCAAATAAAACAATGAAAATACTTAAAAAAAAAAAAAGAGGAATTGAGAGGTATTTCTACCCCTTCCCTCCCCAACCCACAGTCATCAGCAAGGGACTGAGGTGGCCAGTGCCTGCCTCTGTTTCCTTTCCATGCCCACGTATCCCAAAGAGGTTTTGGATTGGACCTTCTAACGGCCCTATAGGTCATGTACTGAGCTCGCCCTATTCCTAGTAGATCTTCTCCAACTCCCTGCTCTACCCCAAGTATCTGCTCCTGAACCAGCGGGCCAATAGCATCTATGACCCTCCTAGGGCACAGGCCTCCCCCATGATCTCAGCGACAAAAGTCTTTAATCAGCTCTGTCCAGGCGGCATTCAGTCTGGTGGGAAGACAAGGGCTAGACAGTTAAGTTCAGGGCGAGGAGATGGGGGCGAAAGGGATAGAACCAAAGTGTGTGGACCCTCCCCACCGCCACCCCCTGCCCCCTGCTCTCTCTGGTGCTTCTGAAATGACAGCTTGCCTGCCGTCTTTGGGGTAGGGCGATGTAGAGGGGACAAGGAGGAGCAGTAGTTTGGGTGGCGATGACCATCCTGGTCCAGCGGCGGCCTCTTCTATCTCTGTGAAGGTCCCCTAGGCAGGTCAGAGGTCTGAGGGTCAGGGAGGCAGGGATGACAGCACCAAATGGAAACAAGAAGGACGTTCTCTATTTGGTCTAAGAGCAGCTCTCGTTCCCATGCCCCAGGGCTGGGGAGCAGCTGCTACTGCCCTGGAGAGGCTCCCTGGAGCCTAAATCTTCAAGGACTGGAGGTCACCTTCCTGGGCGGCCCTGAACTCCGTCCCTGGCAGACACCATCTGCTTCCTCCTCAGTCCTCTCTGTGTGGTCCCGAAGGTGGAAGTCTGGCTTGGCGGCTTCAGGGCCTTCCTCTCCGGCCTCCCGAAGGAGGGGCAGACAGGGTCTGAGAGGGGTTTCTGAACAGGTGGCAAGGAGTAAAGGGAACAGCAGGGCTGCCCCCATCCCCCTAGGGTTCCCCGTCTTCCCTGGCTCCACCTAGAACAATACCGATCCCTCGGTGCCTGGTGGTGGGAGGGCCGGGGGGCTAGGAGGTGAAGATGGTCCAAAAGACGGGCACCACAGAGAGGAAGAGCTGGGACATCCTGAGGCTGCTGCAGGAGTTATTGCTGGTGAAGATGGGCTCTGGAGACTCGTACAGAGAATCGTCTGTCAGGGAACAAAGGCACAGGTCATCACTGTCCCTTCCCAAGTCTGGGGGCTGTCCCACCCTGCCTTTCACCTCAGGAGCCATCTGGGCTCGAGCACCCAAATTCAGATCCGAACCTCATCCGTGACCATGCCTGGCACCTGACAACCTCTACTGTACTCCAGGCCCCAATGCTGACCCCTAACCCAGAGCCTGCCCCAGGTCCCGACAATGACCCCTTACTCCCCTCTGGCCCTGGCTATAACCTCAACTTGATTCCTAACATAGACCCTGCCAAAGAGAGGGGAGAGAGACAGAGGGAAGGGGGGATAGAAACAGAGAGACAGAGAGAAAGGGAGAGAAAGGGAGGAGAGACAGAAACAGAGAGAGAGAAAGGGG
>NW_020949696.1:6407314-6426883 GCF_900497805.2 Vombatus ursinus
AGAGACAAGAGACAGAGTAACAGAGAGGAAGGAGAGAAAATGGAAGGAGAGAGACAGAGAGAAAGGGAGAGACAGAAACAGAGACAAAGAGGAAGGGGAGAGAAATGGAGGAGAGAGACAGAGAAATAGGAGAGAGAGAGGAGAGAAAGAGACAGAGAGAAATGGGAGAGAAAGGGAGGAGAGACAGGAACAGAGAGACAGAGAAGAAAGGGAGATAATGGGAGGAGAGAGACAGACACAGAGAGAAAGGAAGGAGAAATAGGAACAGAGACAGAGACAGAGAGACAGAGACAGAGAGACAGAGACAGAGAGACAGAGAAGAAGGAAAGAGAAAAGGAGGAGACAGAAACAGACAGAGAGAAAGGGAGAAGAGACAGAAACAGAGAAACAGAGAGGAAAGGGAGAGGATGGGAGGAGAGAAATAGAAACTGAGAGGAAGAGAGAAAGAGACAGAGAGAAAGGGGAGAGATTAAGAGAGATAGAAAGGGGAGAGAAAAGGAGGAGAGAGAGAGAAAGAAACACAGAAAAGAGAAAGAAAAAAAGCCAGAGAGATACAGAGAAAGGGGAGAAGAGAGGGAAGGAGGGGAGAGAGACAGAGAGAAGAGAGAGACAAAAAGGGAAGAGAAAAAAAGACAAAGAGGAAATCTGACAAAAAGAGAGGGAGACAGAGACAGGGAGATACAGAAAAAAGAGAGAGAGAGAAAGAAGAGAGCATCTTCTCATGAGAAAACAGCTTATTTCTCCCTCTGGCTTTCACCAAGTCTCACAGAACATCAGAGAACAGAAGGGGCCTTCCAGATCAAACCCCTCATTTTACAGAGAAGGAAACTGAGGCCCGGAGAGAGGAAGGGTTTTGCCCAAGGTCCCTCCCACAGGGAGTCAGTGACAGATTGTGGACCCACGTCTCCTGGCTCAGCCCTCCACCAGCTCCCCGTCCCTCCCCAGCCCAGAGCCCTGGTCCTGCCCAGACACTGGACTTACTTGTTGGCTTGACGTAAACCTTCAGTTTTAAACAGGACCTGTCCACCATGTTCGGGGGAGTGGCAGCTACGAGAGGGAAAGGGAAGATGAGACAGTTATAGGGTTAGTGAGGACGGACACCAGGTGTGACTGGGTGGGGGGAATCCTAGCATCAGCCAAGGTCCTTTACAGCTAAAGGACCAGGACCATATCTCACAATCTGCTTCAGAGAGGTACGTCACACAGGAAGTGCAGGAGTCCAGGTGTGAACCTAGGTCCATCAGCTAGTGCTCTATTCACTCTGTTATACCCCACAAAGTCCCGCCTTGGGGCTTTTGCCTATGTTGTTCCTTCTGCCTGGGATGCCATCTCCACCCTCTCTCTGATTACTGAAAACATGCCCATCCTTGAAAGCCCCAAACCAAAGCCTCCTCCTCCAGGAAGCCTCCTCCCACTCCACTGACTGTTATGTATTATTGTAACCTGTTGAATAAGCCAAGGCTCTCTGTGAGACTGTAACAACTGAGCTTATCCATCCTCTTATCTCTGTCAGCACCGAGCTCACAGTAGGTGCTTTACAATTTTTTTGCTGAATGACTAGAACACCAAAGGAGTGTTGATCTGGAGCTGAAGAGGGCACTTTAGACGTGCTCTAAGTCAACTTTTCCATTTTGCAGATGGGGAAACTAAGGCTCAGAGAAAGGAAGGGATCTGCCTCAAGTCACCCAGCTAGCCAGAACTAGCAAATCCAGGCCCCCTGACCAGGTTTCTTTCCCCACAGATGAGGTCTTATTCTGTTATTCATTCCAGGCTGGCCTCAAACCGTGGAAGGAGGCCTTGGACATCCAGAACAGGGGAGCCATCAGAGAAGGAAGACAAAGCCGTCTTGTTCCCCAACCTCTCCCTCCACAAGAGAATGGGTCTCTCAGACACTGCTTCCCATCTGGTTTGGCTTCCCGAGTCCAGGCCCCGCCAAAAGGTCACCTTCTTGGGCCACAGCTCCTTGAGGGAGGTGATGGAGGGGCTGGGACGTGGCCCTGCTGATGGCCCAGCTGACACTGATCTTTCCCGTTTCGTAATCCCAAAGTGCAGTCCGTCTACACCCCATTCTGATGCCAATCATTCCCTACCACGTATACTTATCAGGTATCTCCTATCACACCAGTGGCTTGATATAGGGGAAAGACTACAGGACTCAGAGCTACAAAGCTGGGATCTACATCCCAGGTCGCACACAAATTAGCTGTGTGACCCTTGACAAGTCGCTGAGACTCATTTTCCTCATCTGTAAAACAGAAATAATAATAGCACTTACCTCATCAGGTCAGATGAGCTAACATACGAAAAACACTTTTCAAAGCTTAAACGCTATCGAAACGCTAGCTATTATTAATTATTATCATCCTTCCAACAGGCCTGTGAGGTGAGGAGTGCAAGGACACTATTCCCATTCTACAGATGAGGAAACAGGCTCGAAGGCGCTCAAGAGACTTCCCCAACGCCGGCCGCTTCAGTAAGGGATGGCTCCTCTCACCTGCAGCCAGCCCCAACTCAGGCAGACACACAGGCCCAGCTGGGCTCCTGCCGCCCCACAGAGCGTGTCAGACTGTTTACTGAAGGAAGCAGCAGGGGCCTCAGCCTGTTTTGGGGTCCCTGCTGATGCAGCTGAGCTGGAAAAATAAATAATCAAACAGCTTGTCTGCCACGCCCCCTCCCCTCCCCTTTTCCATCAGGAAAGGGATAGTTTCCCGGGTCCCTCTGACACTCTGCCATTTGTCATTATTAAGAGATTCTGATACCTCCCCGACCACTCACTCTGGGCTTCCATAGGGGACCAAAGGTCAGCAGGCCGGTGACCTTGCTCCCAATACTTCATCCCACCTACAATCCCACCTACAGCCACAGGCAGTAGTGTTGGGGAGGGGGCGGTTTGCTGGCAGTGATGCCATTGTTCAATCATTTTCCAGTCATATCCAATTCTTCATGACCCCATTTGGGGTTTTCTTGGCAAAGATACTGGAGTGGTTTGCCATTTCCTCCTCCAGCTCATTTGACAGATGAGGAAACTGAGGCAAACAGGGGTAAGTGAGTTGCCCAAGGTCATGCAGCTAGTGTCTTGGGCTGGACTGAATTCATCTTCCTGTATTGTCCTATTCACTGCCCCACCTTGCTGCCCCAGTGGAAGCCTAATAAATGTTTATTGACAAAATAATGGAGAGTGACTGAAAGTGAAGTTGGGAGACACTTGAGTGAATTCTTATACCCTTACTTGCTGTGTGATGTGGGGCAAGTCTTTTAACCACTGTAAGCCTTGGTTTATTCATCTGTGAAACGGGGATAATCATAGTTGAAACATCACTTTCTCACAGGACTTGTGGGGTAGGAACTATGACGTAGACGTTTAGAGCAGTGATTCTCAAAGTGTGGTCCAGGGTCCCCTGGGTGTCTTGAAACCCTTTCAGGGGTCCCTGAGGCCAAAACCATTTCTCTAAAAATCAGATATTTTAATTTCTAATAAAATAAGTTCAAATAGATAGAACACATAGAAACAAAAGCTCTTTACAGAGATCTTCAATAATTTTTAAGAATGTAAAGGAGTCCCAAGATCAAAAGGTTTGCGAACCACCGCTCTATAGAAATTGTCAAAATCATAAGCACTGAACTGGATGGACCTTTAGAGATCAGTGAATCCAATGTGTTCATTCTACAGATGGGGAAACTGAGGCCCAGAGAGAGGAAGGGACTTGCCCAAGGTCTCGTAAAGCCTAAGGAAGAAAAGGCCAACCACCATGACAGCCCCAATGCGTGACAGATGAGGCTTTCCCTCCTTGGGGACTTCCCAGGCTTATCACCAGCCGGGTAAGTGCCGGGAGCCAGGAGCTTCAGGTCGGCTGGGGTGGAAAGCACGTTCTCTGAGCCTGAAGTGTTGTTAATTTCAAGCTCCGTTAGCAGTGTCAGCAGGAAGCCCGGCGGGAGCCCCAAAGACGACATTTGAGTCTCCCGCAGACGCTCATCTCCACCCGCGATACAGGAGAGTCGGGGCATCAGAAACCATGGCGGAGCACAAAAGCCAACAGCATCCAACTGCCCATTGATGAGGCGCCCACGGGCTGAGTCATCCAGCCAGCAGTGGATCCACAGCCCAAAGGGACCCGGCACAACCTCGCCATTTGAACAGATGGAGATACTGAGGCTCAGATCAGAGAAACGAGTTACCCAAGGTCAGAGCTGGGAACTGAATCCAGGTCGCTCGACGCCAGACTCATAGATTTAGAGCTGAAAGGGACCTTGGAGGCCACTGGGTTCCAAACCCCTCATTTTGCAGATGAGGAAACCAAGGCTGAGAGAGGTTTCTTACTGCCCAGGGTCACACGACTAATACATATCTCAGGCAGGATTTGAACTCAGGTGGATTAAGTTGTTTCTCCTCTCCTGGCTTCAGTTCTGTATTGGCCAAATGAAACGGCCGAGCTAAATGACGGACTGCCAGATCAGGAAGTAGTTGACCAGCCTGCAAGTCTTTCCTCTGACCCCACCTTGCTAAGTGACCTTCAATCTTCACAAGCCTCAGCTTCAAGTAGGAGGGTTGGATGAGATAGTCACTCGGGTCCCTTCCAGCCCCAAATCTATGACGGCTTCTCTGACTCCTTCTGGGAGAAATTGTGAATCAGAAAGCACTTCTCTGGGCATGTGGGGCCCACGATCATCCTCCCCCCTGCTTTCAAACCTCCATTTGCAGCCTATTTCATCTGGTGTCTTAATCTCTATTAAATTTCCACTTCTCAGGAGGGGTCGGAAAATGTCACTTCTGTAAAAAGAAACTGGTGTCCAAGACTCCCTCCCGATTGCGGCATGTTTTTAATTACTGCTCTTTCCCACCCCCTTAGATTATGGCCCCCGGTATCATCAAGACTGACTTGACTGCATGGGGGTAAGTTGGACATCACAAGAAGTGTGAAAATGTCAGCCAGACGCACCCAGGAGTGGACGGGCAGGCCAGGCTTGGGCCTCGGCTACTTAGGATTCAGGGCACACCTGCCACTCAAAATTCCGCCCCTTTGAGGAATCTGACTTTAGTGGGAAGAATAAAAGGGCATTTACCTCCTTCTCTGGCTTGGAAATTGGAATTCTCTTCCCCCCACAGGCTCTGTGTGGCATCTGCTGCCTCGACTTCTGGGTCAAGGTGAAGAGCGGGGATACAGATGGGGGGCGAGGGGAGCTCACTTGGGGCTGACGACCCTTTGGGGACCCTGGAAGACTAGGGCTCCCTTGCCCAATATTGCCTCTCTCCAGTTCTGGAAGGTTGGGGTGCTCTCACCTGACACTGGCCCTCTTTAGTCCTGGAAGGTTGGGGTGCCCTCACCTGACACTGCCCCTCTCCAGCCCTTGAAGGTTGGGGTGCCCTCACCTGACATTGGCCCTCTTTAGCCCTGGAAGGTTGGGGTGCCCTCACCTGACACTGCCCCCTCCAGTCCTGGAAGGTTGGGGTACTCTCACCTGATATTGGCCCTCTTTAGCCCTAGAATGTTGGAGTGCCCTCACCCCACACTCTCCCCTCTCAAGCCCTGGAAAGAGACTGGTCAGTGATACAGGGGTTGGTGGAGAAGCTCCAATCTCTGCTAGGGGCTAGTGGTTATAAGGAAATCTACCCGGGGTGGGGAGGGGATCCTGTTTCAGAAAGAACTGCCCCCTGGACCTGGCCTGAGAGAATGCGGAGATCTCAGTCTTCTTGTCCAAAGCAGGAATTAATTCCTCCCGACGACTTCTTGGAGAGAGAGGTTCTTGCTTGAGTACCTCCAGTGATGATGAACTCACTACCTATTTGGTCCATTTCCTTGTTGGGAAAGTCTGATTAGTAGAAGGAACAGAATCTCAGAACCTCAGAGTTGGGAAGGACCTCCAACGACATCTAACCTAACCCAATTGTGGCAAGAATGCCCTTGACGAGAAGCCAGCCAATCTATTTTCAAAGACCATCAGTGATGAAGACCTCCCACCAGACCTTTCTCCCCACTCCACCCCACCCCCTCAATGCTCCTGGCTCTGCTCTGGGGCCAAGCAGACCACACAACAGTCTTTCAGATACTTGATGGTAAGAATCCTATCTTCCCAGTGTCTTCTGTTCTCTCCCATTCCATCACTGATCCTCACGAAGCCTGGCTTCCAGGTTCCTCACCATCCTCAGACGCCTCCAGTTTATAATATCCATCTTAAACGGTAGTCGCTGACCCCCCACACCACACTTCCAGAGAGGTCTGCCCAGGGCAGATGACGTCAGGGACAACAAGATGGCGGTTATCACCTCTCTCATTCTGGACCCAATGCCTCTCTCTCCAGGCGGTCCTTTTCTCATCTTTTTTTCTACTGCTTTTTGTACCCTTGGACAGCCGTAACATTCTAACGGATGTTAGAATGGCTTCTCTTCCCTTGCAAACAAACTCAGTTACAGAATTTGAGAGCTGGAGGAATCTCAGGGGCCAATTAACTGAAAAGTGTGGCCACCATGGCACAGCGGACAAGCAGTCACTTCACCTCAGTCCACTCCAAATTGCGACAAGTCTAATTGTTAGGAACTTCTTTCCTTCCTTCCTCCTATCTTCCTTTCTTCCTCCTAACCTTCTTTCCTTCCCTCCCTCCTTCTCTCTTCCTTCCTTCCTTTTTTTCTTTCTCCTTTCCCCTCTTTTCTTCCCAATCTCTCACTGCTCCTAGTTTTGCCTTCTGAGGCCCAAAAGAGCAAACCTGTTTCCCCAATTCAATGCACTTTTGGTGGCGCAGTAGATAAAAGCACTGGGCCTAGAGTCCAGAAGACTCAAGTTCTAATCCTGCCTTGCTGACTGCCACAGTTTGCTCATCTGTAAAATGGAGCTAATAACAGCACCTACTTCCCAGGGCTGTTGTAAGACTCAAAGGAGATAATATTTGTATAGTGCTGAGCACAGCGCACTTAATAAATACTTGTTTCCTTCTCTCTCTGCATGACAACCTTTCTGCTAGTTGGGGTAACTGAAACCCTCCTATGCTCCAGGCCGTACACCCCCAGTTCCTTCAACAGATCTTGGTAGGATACAATCTCCAGTCCTTTCCCTCTTGTTTGTACCTTAGCTTCTCAATAGCAATATGATTTGTTTTCTAAAAAGAAAAAGAAAAAGAAAAAAAAGCCCCATTTCCATCTTCTTCTAAATTCACAGAATCCGCGTCCACAACGGGGTGGGGGGGACAGATCTGTTGTCCCCTGCTTTGATCGGCCAGACAACAACAAACACGCTGACAAATGGAAGGGGCCCGGGGACGGGGCCCAGGGTGGCAAGGGGACTGCAGGCCACACAGCAGGAGGGTCAATAAAGGAACTGAGGAGAAAGAAAAGCTTTAGTGGGGGGGGGCATGAGCACTGCCTTCACAGACTCGTCATGTGGAAGGGGGATTGTGTTTGTTCTGCTGGGCCCCAGAGAACAGAACAAAGAATAAATGAAGCAAGGTTGCAGGGGGAAGAAATGGCTTTTGGCTCAATAGAAGTTAAAATGTCTAAATAATGAGACGTCTTCCCTGATGGAATGAGTTGCCTTGAGAGGTAGTGAGCTACCCGTCACTAAAATTCATGGGATTATGAGAATTATAACTCAGGAGCTAGGAGGGCCCTCAGAGGCCATCGTAGTCTGACCCTTTCATTTGACAGCTGAGGAAAGTGTAGTCCGGGCAGCTTAAGTAATTTGGCCATGGTCACACAGGTAGTGTCAGAGGTGAAATTCGCACCCAGACCTTCGGTGCTCTTTCCACTGTTATTAGAGATCATTTCTACTGTTTTTAGGTCATTTAGTCTAATTCCTTCATTTTCACAGAAGGAGCAACTCAGGCTCAAAGAGGTCTGGGGGCTTGTCCTCTGACTCCGGGACTTCTGACAGTCCTGACAGCTGGCTGTTGGGGAAAGGGGACTGGCTCTTGGCTTGAGGTGGGGAGGGGTGAAGAGATGCACCTAGAGATGCCTTGGGGGGGCTCTTCCTGCTTTGCCAGGAAGAGACGACGGTTCTTAGATCCCATGAGCCACTCAGCACAGTGACTAGCACACAACACAGTAGGTGCTTAATAAATGCATACCGACTGACTGTTCCAAAAGTCAAAGATGGTCATGTCTCGGTCTTAGCCTAGAATTTCTCTGCCAGCTCTTCTCCAAACCCTGGCAGCAGGGAGCTAGCCAGAGGATCTGACTTACGCCCCTAGAGTCATCTGTCTGTCTGCTTCTACCCTCTCTATTCCCCTGGCTAGGAAGAATAATGAGGCAGGAAGAGGACTGGATTGGGGTCAAATCCTTCCTCTGTTTTGTCTGACCTTGGGCATGACCTCTCTGGGACTCAGTTTCCCTATTTGTAAAATGAAGGACTTGGATCCCTGTGGTTCATTCCAGTCCTGAAAGCTTGGCTTTTCTAACCCCCCACCCCCCCCCACCCCCACCCCCGTCAGCAAGGCTGTGCACCCCTCCTCCTTGGCAGGAATAGCTTTGAATATACAGACCATGCCCTGGGGAGACTTGGAGATCCCCACCCCTCCGGGGCTCCCGCAGTTTCAAATTAAACTTTATTGGGAGCGATTTTCCTGCTTCCATTTTATTTTATTTTATTTTAATTCAGGGAAGAAAAAAAGGTGTTTAAATTAAGTTCCCTTAATATCAGAAAAATTACATTTTTCATTCCAAGACAGGAGTTTCATAAAGATAATTATTGTAATTATTCGTCTTATCTCTCGTGACGAATATTATTTTTATTACAAGCTTTTATCTTTATCTCCCCGGTGAAAGGTGGGGAGAAGGGAAGAGTCATAAAAAGGGGGGGTAGGGAGCTTTGGGGAAAGGGGGGGTCCCTACAGTGCCCCCCCTCAGGCTTTTAGTGGGAGGACATCAGTGTAGGGAGGGCAGAGAGAGGCAAAGTTCCATGGGTCAAGGCCTGCCAAGGTGACAGAGGCCAAGTGCCACATTTTCTATGCACATATGTTCATATACACGGGCTAGCATGTTATCTGACCTGCCAACTACATTCGTGTAGCTACTTGACGATATATGACATGGGGGTGGTGGAATGAGGGGGGAGTCTTAGGGAGAAGAGGGCCCCTAGGGTGCCATAGCCTAGTCTTTAGGGTCACAGGCAAGCTTCCCAAGGTGACATCTGGGTCAAGGGTCACATTCTGCCTATGTGCATATGGATGTATAAAGGGCTAACACGGGCTTCAACACAGTAGAGATATGTGTGTGTGTGTGTTGGGCTGTGTAGGGGTTAACAGTGATACCAGGCTGAAAGGCATGTGTCTGTGCAGGGCCTGAGCCCCACCTATGAGGGCCCCCCTCACTCTCGTGTCCTATATTCAGTGGTTTCTCCCAGCTCTAACATTGTAGGAAATACAGCACATCTCCCCAAACTGGCTTTTAGTACGAGCCAGAAAAAAAAAAAAAAAAAGACTGAATCAGCAACGGGGAATCTTCTACACCCACCCTGAACCCTGCCCTGTACAAGCAGGATGACAGTCAGACAGTCAGATCCATAAACCACCTACTACGTGCTAAGAGCGGAAGATACAAAAGGAGGGAAAACACAGTCCCTCCCCTCACTCAAGGAGCTTGGGAGTTAGCAGGCCACACCCTACCGAGCCCCAAAGCTGAGCGTTTCGGGGAGTCAGCCCTTGTTTTGGGTTATGTCTCTTCTACCAAGAAGCAGCATTTCCCCCGGCCCCAGCAACCAAGCAACACTCCCCCTACTGTGCTGCCTGGTGCCTCATGCCTTTCAGTTCTGGCTGGAGGAGCCTTTCAAGGTATTTAAAAGCAAAGGATTTTAAGAGTGTTGGAGACAGAGCCGGGTTCGAAACCTATTCCTTATACCCTCCCACCTCTTCATTTCTTAGTGGTGGGCTCATGAGCAAGTCAGTTAACCACCGTAAGCTTCAGTTTCTTGATCCGTAAAATGGACATAACGCTTATTGCACCTACCTCAAGGGGTGATTTTTTAGTCTCAAATGAGATGATATGTATATATAAAGTGCTTGAGATTTTGAGTGGGCTACTATGCTTCTGTGGGCCTCAGTTTCTCCATCTGTAAAATGGACATAACGCTTATTGCACCTACCTCAAGGGGTGATTTTTTAGTCTCAAATGAGATGATATGTATATATAAAGTGCTTGAGATTTTGAATAGGCTACTATACTTCTGTGGGCCTCAGTTTCCTCATCTGTAAAATGGACATAATGCCTGTTGCACCTACTTCAAGGGGTGGTTTTTTAGTCTCAAATGAGATGATATGTATATATAAAGTGCTTGAGATTTTGAGTAGGCTACCACGCTTCTGTGGGCGTCAGTTTCCTCATCTATAAAATGGATGTAACAATGTTTGTAGCAGCTATCTCCTGATCTGTCAAATGAGGGAGGACAGACTAGGTGGCATCGAAGGTTTCTCTCAGCTTTAGGTCTGTAAGCCTATGAAGGCTACTCATAGATTTGTGCCTCCCTGCCCTTCCAGCCTCCCCCAAGGGACCCCCACACTCACAGATGTAATAGTAGTCATGTCCCGGCCGGAACTCAAAGCCCAAGGAGAAGGGCGTGAAGAGCTGGAATTTCTCGGAGAACTTGAGGGGCCCATTGGGCGCCATGGGCCGGTTACACTCCCAGCGCTTGAAGCCCTTCTGCCGGTGATCACAGGAAGCGTGGCCCTCGTCATTGACCATGTACAAGACATACTGCTCCATGCGCACGGCTGGGGGCAGCGGCTTCTCATAGTGGGGGCAGTAGATGTCCAGGTAGTCGTTGATACTGACTTCTACTGTGTAATCGCCGTGGTGAAACCTGGCGGGAGAGAGAGAAGGCGGCAATGGTCAGGGGCATGGCCCACAGGTACCCCAGGACTGCCCATGGCTATGGAAATCTGCCCCCTCTGAGATCCCTCATCCGGAGGAGGGTGGCCAGGATAAGGAGCAGACCGGGGATCATGTCCTATAAGAGAAAGATGAATATAAATAATGATAATAATAATGCTTTGTTGTTTGCTGTTTTCAGTCATTGTCTGACACTCCATGACCCCATCTGGGGGTTTTCTTAGCCGAGATACTTGGAGTGGTTTGCCATTTCCTTCTTCAGCTCATTTGACAGATGAGGAAACTGAGGCAAACAGGGTTAAGTGACTTGTCCGGGGGTCACACAGTTAGTGAGTGTCTGAGGTAGGATTTAAACTCGAGCCTACTTGACTCCAAGCCCAGTGCTCTACCCACCTGTGACACCTGGCTGCCTAGCTGTGAGGAAAACCATCACCTGCGCTTTCAGCCTGGGAGACACAGGGAGACCCAGGCTTAAAAAAAAAAGCCAGTCACATACGCCTTCTGACCCTAAGATCCTATGCAGAGGAACTGACGTGGTCAAGTACTGTGTGCTGGGCACCATGCTAGGTACTGGGGACACAAGGACAAAGGTGAAAGGCTTTGCCTTCAGGGACCTTCCACTCTGAACTACATGTGCATAGCTAAATAACTTGAGGAGTGAGAGAGTGGTAACTGGAGAGATCCAGGCCGGCTTCATGGAGGAGGAAGCTCCTGGGCTGAGTCTTGAAAGAAGAGAATTTCCAGAGATGGAGAAGAGGTGGGAGGGTATCCCAAGGCATTCCAAGGTATGGTGCCTGAAAGGGGATACATAAGGCTGCAAAGACAGGCAGAAGCCAGGTCATGGAGGGCCTCGAATGGCAGACTGAGTAGTCTGTATCTGAAGCCCAGAGGCAACCAGGAGCCATTGGAGAATTCTGAGCAGGGTAGAGAGAGTCAGAGGTGTGCCTTAGGAACGTGGTTTTGATACCTCTGTGGAGGATGGCCTGGAGAGGGCAGAAAGATAGCCCACGCAGGAAGAGAAGAGAGCCAAAGGAAGGTCGTGCCAGCCCAGGGGCCGAATCTTGTCCACTCTACCTGGAGAGCGCTCCCATATCCCCCTTCCCCTACTCACAAGGCCAGCGCCATAATTTACCACCTCTACCCGGCTTGGAGTGGCAGCCCCCATTTGCTCTGCCCTAGGTGTCTCCCCTCTCTGATCCAACAGGATCGGTCTTGGGGAACTGGGCTGGGAACAAATGTCCCATCCCTGTGAAAACTGGCGAGCTACAACCCTGAGGCCAGATGTTTGGGGATGCTCAAGCCAAATGCTAAAGGAGCCCCAGATGTTCAGGGGCTCCGGAGCCAAACGTTTGGGGCCCCCTCCGTCCAGCTGTTTGAGGCACCATGAAGCCAGATGTGCGGTCCTCTTTGACCATTTGTTAATCAAAAGTGGCTCTGCTCTCAGCCCCGGGGGTGGGGTGGGGAGGAGAGAAGACAGAGAAAGTCCTTAATGCCAGGGAGGGAGGAGGTCGCCTCAGTGGAATAAACCGGTAGGCCAGGACTCAGACCTGTCTGACCGGATCACACTCCTGGGTGAACCAGAGACGGGATGATACAGGGTGGGGGGAGGGGGTGACGGGGAAAGCCTGGGGGGAAAGTGTGGTTTCTTAGGACAAACCATGAAGTTGGAATCTACAGATCTACTGTGTGACCCAGGATGAGACATCCACTCTCTGAGCCTGCTTCCTCTGGAGATGATAACACGGAGGCCACCCACCTAGGAGCTCTGTGGAAAGGGAATCCAAGGCCCGAACTGAACTGAACCGGGCAGGGGAAATCCCAGGCATCTATTGCCCTCCCAGCCTCCCTTGGGGTTTGGTGCAGATGTGGCCAGTGACAGCCTGTGCACAGACCACCTCTGTCTGACTGTGAGCTGTCTGACTGTGTGCAGTCAAGACCTCAGGGTGGCCCCACCTGCCCCAGAGAGCACCCCCAAGGAAGGCTGAGGGCCAAGACAATGGGCTCCCCAGGCTGCTGATGCTTTGGCTGGGCCCAAAGCTTCTGGACCTGAGCATCCAGACTCCTGCTGGGGGACTGCTGAGGGCGGGCATCTCTTAGGCTAAAGCTGCCCAAAAGTATCCTGGAAAAACCGAAAGGAGCCTTTGGTCAGGAAATCATGATACCGATGCTGAGAACATGATATGACCTCCTCAAAAACTCTGATATGAGTGCACTTACAAATGCACAGGCAAGTGTAAAGATTAGCTACCAAAGTGGATGGAAAGCTGGACGTGGAGCTGGGAAAACGTGAGTTCAAAGCCCAGCCCAGATATTTACTATGGGTGTCATACTGGGCATGTCACTTAAGCTTTCTGGCCTCAGTCTCCTCATCTGCAAAATGGAAGCAAAAAGAACACCCACCTCCCAGGATTGTTGTAAAGCTCTAACATCTGCAAAATGCTTTCCAAAACCTAAAACGCTACATAAATGCTGCCTTTATTATTATTAAAGTCAGAGGAAGAGTTCATGCATTAAACATCTGGGATCCCAAGTTCAATTTCTGGCACCTCCAAATGGGTTTTCAGGCAACCAGGTGGAATGATGGTGGATAGAATGTTGGCCTTGAAGTCAGGAAGACCTGAGTTCAAATGCTGCCTCAGACACCCCTTGGAAAAGTCAATTAACCTCCGTCAGCCTGTTTCCTCATCTGTAAAATGAAGAAAGTGGCTTTGAAGGGACATTCTAGCTCTCCATCTATGAACCTGTGTGTAAGAACATATATACATATATACACTAATCTAATTCAGAAGGAAGATTCAGGGCACCGTGGGAAGTGAGGACGGATACATGGGAGTTTCATTTTTCTCTTCTGCCTAACTATAGATTGCAGAAGATCCAATAGGATAATATATGTACAGTGCTTTGCAAACCTTAACATGCTACAGAAATGCTAACAATTGTTGTTCTAATAATAATAAAAAGTATTATTACTATCATTAAAGGAAGATCATTGAACAGCAGAGCTGAAACTAGGAATTATCACCCCTGGAACAGAGGATGGCCCCACCTGCAGTAGTCGTAGGGATGGGGGGGGGGGGCGGTTCTTCATCAACCTTAAGTCCTAAGAGTTCAGCAGTCATCTCTACTGGAAGCATAGGGAAAGTTAGATCTGGGAGTATGCTGGTAAATATTTAACAATCAGGTCTTCTCCCAAAAAATGTATACGACACACTTTTAAGCTTAAGGTGCAATATTAACATTTTCTCCATCACTTTCTTAAGTCTAGACAATCAGCTAAATAATAAATCAAGCTCTGATTTACAGCATTTGCAGATTTCTGGGATGTAAATGCTCACATTGATAATTTAACAACAGCCTCATTCGCACCCCTCTGAGTGGATCCCAGGAGAGGGGTGTCATGGTGACAAGATCCTGAGATGGGGGGGCCAGGCTGACTGAACAATGTGCAGGTGGAGAAGCCAGTGCTTAGGGGCAAAGCCCCATTCCCCCAATCCCTGTTACAGCTTAGTTTCCACATCATCTGCCTTTTTTGTTTGTTTTTGTTTTATCAATTTTTAAAATTTGTAAATCATACTTTCCTACAAGGTCACAGTTATACTTAAGAGCTACATTCCCAACCATGGACTCTATATCCAAAATGATGTGACCAATAGCCATATTTCCTTATCCATAATAATCTGAAATATTAAAATCATGCTTCCAGTCCTACATAAATGGGCATAAATTTACTATACGTATATTGATTATCACTAAGCTTCTATTAGGCCTCAGTATCCTCACTTCTAACATGAAAAAATTCAATTATGTGGTCTTCAAGTTTTGGCATTGTTCTGTGTTCTAGCTCTGATATTATATTCTGAAATCCCTTCCAGTTCAAACATTCTGCGTTCCAATTTCTAAGGTCCCTTCCAACATTCTCTGTTCTGTGTTATAAGGTCACTCCTAAATTTTTTTTTCTTCTCTCCTCGATTCCAACTAGCCCTCCCTCAATGTCTCCAGACCCAAATTCTCTCCTGAGCTGCTGATTCATACTCCTAGGTACCTCAAGGGGGACCTTTCTACTTTTACCTCAAACTCCAAATGAAATGTCCCAAACCAGACTCACTTTCTGCACCAAAGCCCAGCTCAGGCACTTACTCTATGCAGGATTTGGAAAGTTGGTCACTTTATTCTCAGGAATCCTGCTTCCTCAGTTGAAAATAAGGGGGATGGATGAGGTGGTCTCTGATCTCCTTTTCACCTCCAAATCTAGGCCCTATAATCTGGCCTCCTCCAGATTTCTATGTCTGGTACAGGGAATCACCACCCTCCTCATCCTCCCTAGACTCAGACTTTTACTTAGCCAACAATAAAAAACCAAAGAGTGATCTAGGTTGAAGGGACTTTGGCACATAAAACAGAGACTATCAGTGCTAGAAGGAGCCTTAGAACAGAGAACAGAATGTCAGAGCAAATAAAAGTTTAGAATCTAGATCAGAGCGTGAGAGCCAGGAAAGAACTTAGAACATGGAATGTCAGAGCTGGGAGAGCCCTTAGAGCAGAAAATGTCAGAGTTAGAGAGGGCCCTTAGAACATGGAATGTCAGAGATGGGAGGGCCTTTAGAACATATGATGTCAGAGCTAGGAGGGCCCTTAGAACACAGAATGTCAGAGCTGGGAGGACCCTTAGAACACAGGATATCAGAGCTGGGAGGACCCTTAGAACACAGGATGTCAGAGCTGGGAGGGCTCTTAGGACACAATGTCAGAGCTGGGAGGGCCTTTAGAACACAGGATGTCAGAGCTGGGAGGGCCCTAGAACACAGGATGTCAGAGCTGGGAGGGCCCTTAGGACACAGCCTACCTTTCCAGACTTATTCCACACTACTCCCCTTCCTGCACTCTGTTCTAGCCAAGCTGACCTACGAGTCAGCTGTCCTTCACACAGGACAGTCCACCTCAAACCTCTTCACCTCTCTCTCTCTCTTAGGATCTCTAGCTCCCTTCAAAGCTCAGCTCAGGTGCCCCATTAGGCCTCTCCAGATTCCTCTGAGCCCCACCCCATCCCCCAAGAAATCACTTGGTATTTATTTATATATCTGTGTGCATTATTTTCCTTGACAGCCGGTAAGCTTCCTGAGGGCAGGGGCTATTTCACTTTTGTCTTCTGTATCCCCAGCACCTAGCCCAGTGCCTGGTCCCTCCTAAGTGTTTAAAGGGACAGTTGGTGTGAGTGGCTAGAAAGGGAAGCCTTCTCCTGGAGAGCCAGCGGGGCCTCATCCACAGCAGGGCCCGGCAGACCAGCCTCATTTCCTCATGTGACAGACAGGGTAATCAGGCCCATAGATCAGAGGATCTGCCTGTAGATATTTTTACCCAGATTTCAGAAAGCCATTTGACATACGTCTCTCACAGTTTGCTTGTGAAGATAGGGAGATAGGGAGGTGGATTTGAGACTGGTTGAGCAGCTCAGAGGGCCCCACAAGAAAGAACCCGGGGAGAGAGAGCGCAAAGGACACGGATGTGGGAGGGGGAGGTCAGAAAAGTGGAGGTGGAGATCTGGGTTCCATTCCAAGGTCGGTGTGACATTGGGTAAGTGACATCCCTGCTTGGACTTGTTCATACTGTTGTGAAATGGACCAGGTGATCTCAAAGATACTGCCCAACTCTGACATTGTGTTCTGAAGGTTCTTGAAGCCCTGACATTCTCTGTTCTATGGCCCTCCCAACTCCGACATTTTGGGTTCTAGGGGTCCTCCTAGCCATGACATTCTCTGTTCTAAGGGCCCTCCCAGCTCTGATAGTCTGTGTTCTAAGCAACACCACCCCCAGCTCTGACATTCTGAGTTCTAAGGGCCCTCCCAGCTCTGATATTCTGTGTTCTAAGCACACACACCCCTAGTCTTGACATTCTGGGTACTAAGGGACTCCCAGCTCTGACATTCCTAGTTCTAAGGGCCTTCCCAGCTCTAACATTCTGAGTTCTAAGGTCCCTCCTAACTATGATATTCTATATTCTCAACTCTCTCTCACTTCTGACATTCTCTCTTCCCAAGTTCCTTCCAGCTCTGACATTCTAAGTTCTGGAGATTCTAAGGTCCCCTAAACTCTGACCTATGTCCTATGTTCTCAAGGCTACAAAGCCTGGAAGCCTTCAGGAAAGAAAAGGTATCCCAGAATTCAGGGTCAGAATGTAGAAGCCCATGACCCCTGAGTGGGTACACATATGGCTCTGGGGGAACTCTCTAATGGGGCCTTTGGGACAGCCTTAGGCACAGGTCCCCTTAATTATTTCATTTCTCTCAACCAGGGCACTTTCATAAATCATTCAGGCCTCCTTTTGATCTGGGCTAATGAGGTTTCTTGAGCTAGGGTTTCAATAGGTGTGAAGATAGCTCATCAGCTAATTAAAAAAATAAAGCAGAGGCTGGGGTAGGTGATGAAGAGGGAGAATAAAACAGGTATCGGGACAGGAAGGCGTTGGGGATACAAACAAAGTGGTAAGGAGATCCCTGCCTGCTTTCGCACCTCCACTTGTCTCTAGCTGAATTATTCATGAGACCCCAGGAGGAAGCCAGAAGTCAGGCCCATTGTAGAGATGAGGAAACTGGGTCCCATGGCAATTGGGGGGTCTGTCAGCTGTTCAACTGAGAACCTGAACCATTTGGAGATAGGAGGGACTTGAGAAGGGATTGAATATCTCCTCCTTCCTTAGGCAGGAATTGCCTCTATGGTATCTATCCCGCCTCCATGTGGACCGTGTGGATTCACAGATTTAGAGACTTTGAGCCCAGATCCCAGATATTAGAGATGAGGAAATGGAGGCATAGAGAGGTATAGTAATTTGCTCAGCTCACACAGCTAGTAAGGGTCTGAGATGAGATCTGAACCCAGCTCTTCCTGCCTCCAAGTCCAAGGCTCTATCTCCTATGCAATACCCTAATTCAATTCAACAAATTGTTAAGCACCTGCCCTGGACATACAAGGCAATGCACTCAGTGTTGGGATACAAAGACGTGTGGGACAGTGTAAAAAATGCTGGCTCTGCTTGAGTTCAAATCCTGCTTTTGAGGTTTACTACTTGTATGACCCTCCACAAATGACTTCATCTATCTGGGCCTCGGTTTTCTTACCTGTAAAATAAAAGGGTTGGACTAGATCCAGCTCTAGAGATATGAGGTAGGAAGACCTGAGTTCAAATCCAGCCTCAGACACTTACCTGCTATGTGACCCTGGGCAAGTCATTTTACCTCTGTCTGTCTCAATTTCCTCATCTGTAAAATGAGAAGGTTCTTGTGAAATGAGAAGTTTGTAAAGTACTTTGCTGACAATAAAGCACTATGAAAATGCTAGTTATTTTTATAATGATTATCACCTATGTATGTAAAAAATCACACAATCCCTGCCTTCAAGGAGTTTACAATCTACTAGGGATGGGGGAAAGAGGATAGGAAAAGAGCTCAAATAATAGGCTACAAGGAGGGTGGGATGGGTGCAGGAGGATTGAGGAGGGAAAAAAGACTTTCACACGGGGAGGGGGCAAGCAGGGGAGGCATCCTGGAGGAGGAGATGGCCCCTGAGCTGGGCCTTGAAGGAAGGGGAGGATCTCTGCTGGAGGAGACAAGGGGGTCTCCTTGGAGGTCAGGGAAGAGGGGTATCCTGCATTAACGAATGGAGGCAGGAGCTGGCAGGAGGGGGGGGGCGGTGTCAGTCATTCACTTCTGCTGGAATGCAGAGTCAAGCAATGGGCCACAAAGCTGGAGGGAGAGGAGAGAGGTATGGCCAAAGCTCTGAATGCCACACTAAGGCTTCTCTGATTTTCATGGAGGGCCTAGAAATGTTTGGAGCAGGCGAGTGACAAGGTCAGTTTATAGGAAGATTACCGGGGGCAGGGAGGGGTTGTGTGAAGGTCATCCTGCTTGAACACTTCCAGGGACTGGGAGCTCATTACCTCCCTGAACATCAACTATGTTCAAGGGACCACTGTGGATGGAGAAGACCACTGAGTCCATACGGGTTCAACCCTGAGTCTGAACCTACAGGTGAAGGCGGTTCCTTTCCCTACCTGAACAACCTCTACCCCTCTCTTGGGACAGGTCCATCATAAGCTAAGGATCCAGGTTGGAGGAGTTCAAATAAATCCCAGGCAGGAGGGATTTTAGCTAAATGTGAAACTGGGTCAACAATTTAGAGCTGAAGGGACTTTAGATGCACACTAGTCCAATCCCCTCTTTTCTGCAGATGAGGAAACTGAGACCCACACAGTTGAAACAACTTGCCCAAGGTCACACAGTCAGTAAGTGGAAGCTGGGTTGTTCAGTGGTTAGAGCACTGGATGTGAAGTCAGGAAGACCTGAGTTCAAATCCAGCCTCACTTATTAGCTGTGTGACCCTGTGCAAGTCAACTGATCTCTGCCTGCTTCAATTTCTTCATCTATCTATAAAATGGGGGTAATAATAACATCTACCTCCCCAGGTTGTTAAGAGGACCAAATAAGATGTATATAAAATATACATGCATGTGTATGTACATGTACATGTATATGTATGTATATATATATACACACACATACATACATACATACATAAACACACACACTTTCCCAGCTCTGAAATGGTCTGTTCTAAGGGCCCTCCCAGCTCTGACACCCTGTGTTCTAAGGGCCCTTCCAGCTCTGACATTCTGTGTTCTAGGGGCCCTCCCAGCCCTGACATTCCACGTTCTAAGGGCCCTCCCAGCTCTGACATTCTGTGTTCTAGGGGCCCTCCCAGCCCTGACATTC
>NW_020949696.1:6426893-6443662 GCF_900497805.2 Vombatus ursinus
CAGCTCTGACATTCTGTGTTCTAGGGGCCCTCCCAGCCCTGACATTCTGTGTTCTAAGGGCCCCTCCAGCTGTGACATTGTGTTTTAAAGGCCCTCCCAGCCCTGACATTCCATGTTCTAAATGCCCTTCCAGCTGTGACATTCTCTGTTCTAAAGGCCCTCCCACTCTGAAAGCCAGTCAACACACATGAAGAGCTTACTAAGTGCCCACATTCTATGTCTTCAAAGTCCTCCCCGGCTCTGACATCCACGTTCGAAGGTCCCTCTTGTGCTGACCCTATTACAGGTAACAATAGCTTTCACTTCTCCAGGGCTTGGAAGATGACAAAGGGCTCCCCTTCCAACAGTTCTGGGAGGGAGCTGGCATGAACATGACCATCGCCATTTTGCAAGGGAGACAAGGAAGGTGGAGGCCTTGTTCTGGTGCCCTGCCCATCCACGTGGCAGTAAGTGTTGAATGTCCACCTCTCCAAGTGGGGAGGGACATCAGAGATCACGGAGTCCAAAGGATGCCGCACAGGGCACCCCAACCCTGCACAGGGCACCTCGAGTCCCCCTCCCCATGGTCCATTAGGATTTGCTTCTTTGCTTAAAGACTTTCAGGGAGGGGGGATGTCGCTCTAGAGGTCAGCTCGTCCTTTGGGCCAGATCCCTGACTGATCAAGCTCAAAGGGGTCTCTGCGCAGTCTCCCCTGCCCTCTTCACCCACCGCTCCCTGCTCTGCCCTCTGAGAAGCTGGCGCCAGGAGCTAACCAAGGCCCCCACTCTTGGTCCAGCCTTCGAGTATCATGGCCTCCAGGGTGACAGCTGAGGTCTCTGAGCCTCGGACAGACCAAACGGCAGACCCAGGGCCACACGATGGATCTGTGGCAGAGGCAGGCCCTGAGGCCGGGCCTCCCGCGTCTTCTCCGCTCAGAAAACAGGGTCCCTGAGAAGCGAGGAAGGAGGTGACTGGGCCGAAGCCGTGGGAAGGGGCCGGCTGGGAAAGCCGGGCCTGCCAGACTGCTTTTCAGCCTGGTTCAGCTCTCAGCCCCTCCCAGATCCCCCCTGCCAGGCTGGTATATTCTTCCTGGGAGTGAAAGACTCTCCTTTCTAGAGTCCCTTTAAATGATAATAATAATAAAAAAAAAAATTGCTTTTTCAAACTTTCCAGCGGGTGATATTAATGCCATCAGCTATCTCCTGCTGACACAATGGGGTTACAGCGGGCTGGGGGAGACAGGAAACGGCACACGCAGACACTTTCAAAGCCGGCTGGCCCTGGCCAAGCATTGTGGGTAATGCTATGCAAATCAGTGTGCAGAAACGCTACTTGGCCAATGCTGGTGGCCTCCTTCCCCAGCCCCTTTCTGCCTTGGGAGTAGGGAGCGCTGGGAGAGGGTGAGTCGATCGGGCCAGGCTCCACAGCTGCCCCAGGAACTGTCCCACTATCATGGTGTGGCAGTAAGAACCACCGGCCCTGGGTTCAAATCCTGACTCTGCTCCTTCCTACCTGTCTGACTTCTGACAGGACACTTCCCCTCCTCTGAGCCTCAGTTTCCCCAAAGGAGCAGATGGCACCTCACAGATCTGAATCCTCTGATCTACTACGGTACGCTGGAATGCTGTGAAATGGCTGAGGCCCAGAGTAACCACATGGTAAGGCAAGGCCCTGCTATTTATTAGCTACATAATTTTGGGAAAGTCAGTTTCTCTGGGCCTCAGTTTCCTCATCTATCATATCAGACAGTTAAATTCAAAGGTTCCTTCCAGGTCTAAATCTAAGATCTTAGGACCCAGGCAGAGCATGACAAGAAAGGGACCCAGAGCAGGCACTCCGGGACACATTTGTCTACACCTGTCTATGAGATATGTGATGGCAAACACAGGTGGCATCTCTGACTTCTCCCCCTATTCCTTCTCCCCAGGAGGTTATCCTGGAAGATGTTGAGGTCAGAATCAATACCCCCATTTCTCAGATGAGGGAACTGAGGCTGAGAGGTAGGAAGGGGTCCGCTGATAATCACACAGGATCATCTGCGCCACTCAGCATGTTCTAAGTCACAGGATCCTGGAGCATTTCCCGCACTTTGACAACAGTTCTGAAGCGCTCCTCAGCTCACCTGGAGATTTCTGGGCCCAAAGTTAATTACCACCACTAAGCCTTTGGCCAAAGGGCCCACACGGTTGGGAGGCACGCAGATGGAGGCTTCTGAATTAGTGAGCTCACATTAGGATGATCACCGTGATGGAAGGGGCGCCTTGTCTAAGCCATCCCTGAGCTGTGAGCATCTGTACCAAGAGGACGCCCAGCCTCCAGGGACAGGGAGTTCCCTACTCTCCAAAGCAGTCCATTCACTTTAGGCAGCAGTAACTTAGAACAGCAGACAAAATCCCCTCTCCACTGCTTTCCCTCTGTGCTCCTCACTTTACCCTCTGGGCTGAGCAGAACAAAGCCGATCTCTCCCCCACATGGAAGGCCTTCAGTCACTTGAAGAAAGGGACCGTGTTCCCTCTGAATCCTCTCTTCCCCTGGTTCCTTTGATGACCCTTGGTATGGCTTGGTCTCCCGTCCCCTTCCCCCCCGGACAACCTCCTCTGAGCTCTTTCCTAAAATACTGTGGCCCAAATGGAACACAGTCACCAGATGTGGTGTGGCCAGGACAGAGAACAGAGGCGCCGTCAGCTCCTTCATCCTGGACTCCAAAGACCAGTCTGGCTGCCCTGTTCCATCCTGCTCCAAGCTCAGATGCCGCATCTCAAAGGCTCAGGGCCCTTTGCTCCGTGCCTATCTCTTGCTTTCTTCCCTAGATCCCCACTTGGACCATTAGCCCCGGCCAAGCCCGTGTGCTCCGATTCTCACTATCCGGAACGTCTTCCTCCCTCCCTCCCATCTGTCCTAACACACCCTGTCTGCCCTTCCAGGCCAGCTCAGGCACCACCTCTCCTTGAAATCCTTCCCTCGCCAGCCTCATCCTCTAGCCATCAGCCGTCTCCCCTCACTCTGATCCAAAAGCTGGGAGCATACAATGTTTATTTATTTGGTTTTGGCTCTGTATCTACCCTTCCATTGCCCATAGCGGGGTTCCCAGTGTAGAAATCCCCTCCGTTAATGCCAACCAGCAGTTGATCGACGCAGTCTTAAAGAGTTATTCAAGGAAACTGTGAAGCTGTGACTTGATGGAAGGGCAAAGGAAAACAAGCCCTGGGGTCAGGGGATGTGGGTTCAAATCCTATCTTTGACACTTACTAGCTGTGTGGCTTTGGCCAAGTCACTTAACTTCCCGAGGCCTCAGTTTCCAGTAAAATGAAGAGTCTGGACTCAACCCCGTCTAGATCTGCGGTCAGAGAGTTGTCAGGTATCAGAGACAGGGCTTGAACCAGCTCCTCCTGACCTGCGGCCAGCCCCTCTAAGCACTAGGATACACTACCTAATTCTTTATTACACCAATCATGACACAGTTCCCAGTTCTGTAGATACTTGGAAGTTTAATTAAGCCAGGTCAATGAGCATTTATTAGGTCTTTACTATGTGCCAGGCGCAGTCTCTGCCCAAAGAGCTTACGTTCTAATAGGGGAAAGACAAGACATAAAGGGAAGTTGAAGGCAGGGAGGGAGGGCAGGGCGGCCTTCTGCAGAAAGACGTCTGAAGAGTCAGGAATGAAGGGGTGAACACAGCTAGCCCGTTCCTGACTAGAGAGGTGCTGGAAGGAAGCAACCAATCAGAGGAAGGGGCACAGGGGCAGAAGGACCTTCCAGGGTGGGAAGGAGTACAAAGTGCCTGGGAGATGGGGGATGTCAGAATTAATAGCCCCCTTTCACAGATGAGGGAACTGAGGCTCAAAGGCAGGAAGGGGCCTATTGATGAGCACACTGGCCTCTCTGTTTTAGGGGAATGATGAGAATAGCCTGCATTTCAGAGAGGCAGTCCAGCCCGGAGCCTCTGAGCACCCCCCAGGAAGGAGGAGCTTATTGGCCCCTTTGCACTGACCCTGGGAAGGTGAATCTCTAAGCAGGGTAGTAACTCATCCAAGGTTACACAGCTTAGGGTCAGAGCTGGCTTCTTCTGAGGCCCTGCTCACTTTAAAGTCAATCCCTTCTGTTGGATCCAATACAACAGACATCCCCTAAAGACTTATTGTATGAGGAGGCCAGGGTTCCGTGCTAGAGGAGAGGCAAAGTGGACAGGGTACTATGATCGTTGGAATCAAGAAATGTCAGAGCTGGGAAGGCCCTTAGAACCCAGAATGTCAGAGCTGGGAAAGTTCTTAGAACCCAGAATGTCAGAGCTGGGAGGGCCCTTAGATCATGGCATATCAGAGCTGGGAGTGAGCTATAAGTAGACGACCAGGAGAGAAGGCCATACCAGAAACTTGTTAAAGGGTCTAGAGATCTTTAAGGCAGAAGAAGCCAACCCTGGGGTGCAGGAAGAAGGGCAGAGCCATGGACACACTCTCTGTCTGTCTCCTTGTCTGTTTCTCTGTCCCTATCTCTGTCTCTCTCTGTCTC
Organism: Vombatus ursinus; assembly: GCF_900497805.2. Taxonomy (NCBI): domain Eukaryota; kingdom Metazoa; phylum Chordata; class Mammalia; order Diprotodontia; family Vombatidae; genus Vombatus; species Vombatus ursinus. Next base: position 6,431,382 of record NW_020949696.1, read on the forward strand.
TCTGTCTGTCTGTCTGTCTCTCTCTCTCTCTCTCTCCATGCATCTGAAAGGCTATCACTTCGAAGAGACCAGAGGCCTGTTCTGCCTGGCCTCCCAGGGCAGAAATTAGAGCAATGAACACAAGTTATTGAGAGACAGATGTGAGGATGAAGCACCAGTCCTGATAACTCTAATAACATTTCACATGTACCAGTCTCATCTGCCCTACTAGACAGGGAGCTCCCAGAGGGGTAGGACCACGTCTCATTTCAGAAAAAGCTCTAGCCTTGCCAATGTGGGAATTTGTTTTGCTTGATTATACATGCTGGTAACAGGGAATTTCATTTTTCTTGCTTTCTAAAGGGCAGAGGGGAAGGTGAACCTGAAAACAAAATCAATTTGAATTAAAAAAAAAATAAAGCTCCAACCTTGGGAGCAGCAGAGACCTGGGGTCCAACCCCTGACTGGCCTCTATTAGTTGTTTGACCATGGGCCCTCTCTGAGCCTCAGCGTCTTTATCTATAAAATAGGTAATAAAATCAGTGGCACCTGCTTGGCAGGGCTGATATGAGGGTGAAATGAGCTGTCAGATATCAAGTCCATGTGACCCTCAAAACAACTGTAGATGTGCTTGAGAATGATTTGTTGAACTGAGTGAAAAGTGAGTAATTCCAATTGTTATTATTACATACAATGATGTGGACACTTGAAATTGCTATGGAAACAGGAGCCAATATGATGAAGTTTTTGACCCAACCTGTGACAGGGACCTCCCAGTGCAGAAACTCTGTCTGCTAATGTAAATTAGGGCCTGCTCTCTTAGCCTAAGGGCAGCTGTGTGGTGCTGGGCCTGGAGTCAGGAGGACCTGAGTTAAAATCCAGCCTTAGACACTTACTAGCTGTGTGACCCTGGGCAAGTCACTTCACTCTGTTTGCCTCAGTTTCCTCATTTGTCAAATGAGCTGGAGAAGGAAATGGCAAACCACTCTAGTATCTTTGCCAAAAAAAAACCCCTAAATGGGGTCACAAAGAGTTGGACATGACTAAAATGACTGAACAATTCCTAGCCTAGTCTTAAAGAATTGTCTGGAACACAGAGAGGTTCCATGACTCGCCCAGGGTCACACAGCCAGTATATTTCAGTGCCTCAGATCTTCCATGTCTCCAAAGCTAGCCGGCAGTTCATTACTCCAGGATGCTTCTCATTATTATTGTAATTATGAATAGTATTATTATCTTCTCATTCTCCCCTAGGGCCCAGGACAGTGCCTAGCACATATGTGCCACTCAATAAATACTTGTTGAACTGAACTGAGAGAGGCGGGGTAGCAGAGTGAGTAGAGCACTTGACTTGAACCCAGGAAGCCTGGGATTCAAATCCTGTCTCTTGACATTGACTAAGCTGTGTGAACCTGGGCAGATCATTTCACCTCTCTGAGACTCAGTCGCCTCATTTATAAAATGAAATACGTGGTCTCTAAGGGTCCTTGAAGCTCTGAATCTGTAAGCCTAAGAGTGGAAAAATACTTGATAAGTGCTTGGTATTTGAAGTGAACAAGATTTATAAATGTTGGGAACAGGACCGCTGATCTGCCTCTAGAAAACCAGCTCTGGTCTCAGAAAGTTAAGCCAGGGCCTCATAACCCAGAGGGAAAGGGAGCTTCGTTCTGGGGCTCTTGACATGTCGGGTACAATGGAAAGAGTCCTCACTCAGGAGTTTAGAGTCAAAGGCCCCGAGTTCAAATCTCAGTTCTGTTCTTCCTTACCACGTGGGTGACCCCAGAAAAGCCACCTGAACTTTCTGGTCCCCAAGATCTCCAGCTATGTGTATGAAGAGGGCGCTGGATGAGATGATCTGCAATAACTCCGCCACCTCAGAACCCAATGAGCTACAAGGAAAAGGATGGATACATTGGGAGAAGTGCATCATTGACCCAGACCCAAGGGTTTGGGTGTCCCGCCCCCGCCATGCCCTGACTATGGGATCTTGGGCAGGTCCCTTCCCACTCGGACACTCCATGTTCCAAGGTAGTGAATGGTTCTGATGACCTAAATCTTATGTCCTAAGGTTCCTTCTATCTCTGATGCTCTAGGATCTAAGGTCCTTTCCACCTTGGACACTCTAGCCTCTCTGTCCTAAGGTCCCTTCTACCCTGAACACTAAGTTCTGTTCTAAGGTTCCTTCTGACCCAGCCACTCTAGGTTCTGTCCAAAGGCCCCATCTAACCCTTATGCTCTAGGTTCTATGTTCTAGGTGAGGTCCCACCCAACTCGGAAACTCTAGGCTCTATGTCCTAAGATCCCTTCTAACTCTGATATTCTAGATTCTATGTCCTAAGGCCCCATCTAATCCTGATGCTCTGGGTTCTATGTTCTAGGTGAGGTACCATCCAACTCAGAAACTCTAGCTTCTATGTCCTAAGGTTCCTTCCAGCTGACTCTCAGTTTTTTGTTCTATGATCCCTTTCAGCTGATACTCTTAGTTCTACATTCTAAGGTTCTTCTAGAGCTAGTGCTCTGGGTTCTATATTTTAGAGTCCCTTCCTGCTGATACTCTAGAGTCACTTACTCTATCTTTTAAAGTCTAGGATCTCTTCCAGCTCTAATGATCTAGGTTCCATATTCTAAAGTCCCTTCCAGCCCTAAAAGTCTGAGACTTTTAACTAATATACTTTAGCTTTAAAAAAAAAAAAGTATCTGCTGTCCTGCTCCCCTCCCCTACTGTGAGTTATGAAGAATTGCTGCCATATAACAGACATGCTGACCTCTGAAATGTGTCTAATTGGAACTTGGTGTTCTTTCCACCAATGACAGAACCCTGGAGCTGAGGAGGAGCTCGTCCAATCTCCCGTCTAAGATTTACAGCCTCCCGGACAGGCAAGTCACCCCATCCTTTCTGGGAACTTCCAGGGGCAGGGAGCTCACTACCTCCCAAGGCAGCCCTTTCAGCTGCTGAGCAATCCCAAACACCTGGAAAGAGCGTCCTTACTTTGAAGTGCACACAATGGCCTTTCAGAGAGTGGCCCGAGGGAGATCCCAGCTCTCTTTCTAGGTGGAAGGTTTTAAGCAAATCTCTTCCTTATTCTGGACCTCTTATGTAAAATGAGGAAGTTGAAATATAAAAGGAAATAATTAAAAACGTAAAAAAAGGAAAAGTGAAAAAAAATTTAAAAAAAGGAAAACTGAATCCAGTGTAATTTTAAGAACCAAGCTTGACCCCAAACATTGCACCTTCCTTGTATTTCTGCAAAGGTGGGAGAAGCATCTTCTGTCCCTGCTGAGGTTCTGAGGGACTTCTCTGATTGGAGGACAGAGTTGAGAGCCCCTCCCACAACATCCACTTTGGGATGGCCCCCAGGCCAGCCTTCTCTTCACTTCCTACCCTTTGGCCTTCTCCATCATGTCCTCCATCCCCAGTCTTCCTCTCCCTTCCCCGCTACTCCTTTTCAGCTTCCTTTTGGGTGTCTTCCCTCGTTAGACTGTAAGCTTCTCGAGGGCAGGGACTATCTTTTTCATATCTGTATCCCCAGCACTGAACACAATCCTTGGCACAGAGTGGAGACTAAATAAATATTCACTGACTGACTGCATATCCTGTCAGACTCAGCTGATGTGCTGCTTAGTTTTGCTGAACTGCCTTCTCTTTTTCATTCTTTGTTCCAAGGAATGGCTTACTGAGTGGAAGATGAGGGAGAGGTAGATTTGGAAAATAATATGATAGCAATACATCTATCAAAAATAAAAGATAGCAACACATCTTTCAAATTAAAAAGTACTTGTCAAAAGTTTTGGGGTTTTTTTTGGAGAGGGAAGGATACGAGAGTCTGATTTGGCAACCTCTGTTCTATATTCTAAAGGCTCTTCCAGCTCTGACATCCTGTATTCTAAGGGCCCTCCCAGCTCTGACATTCTGAGTTCTAAGGGCTCTCCCAGCTCTGACATCCTATGTTCTAAGTGCCCTCCCAGCTCTGACATTCTCCGTTCTAAGGGCCTTCCCAGCTCTGACAACCTGTGTCCTAAGGGCCCTCCCAGCTCTGACATCCTGTGTTCTAAGGGCCCTCCCAGCTCTGATATCCTGTGTTCTAAGGGTCCTTGCCCCTAAGTTTTCTCCAGGTAAACGAACCCAGTCATACTTTGTCTTATAAAGTAATTTTCAGATCCTCCCAACCACTCCCGTGATGTCCATGCTATTATTCTCCCCATTTTCCAGATAAGAAAGCTGAGGATCCTGGAGGTGGTGAAATGCCTAAGGTCCCACATCTAGAAGCGTCTGAAGTGGGATTGAAACACAGCTTTTCCAGACTCCAAGTCCAACACCATCCCCTAGACCGTGAGATCTCTCCAAATTAAACCTGTCTTGCTACAAATCAGACCAGCCAGAGTTGTGGAGTCCGTGGGGGTCGTGATGGGGGGTCAGAAGCATGAGAGTTGGACTACTCACCACTGTAAGCCAAGTCATTTCCCTGCCCCAGGCATGGAGAGTTGTCGAGGGAAGGGGGAGGCACCTTAGCACTGTCTCCCCCTCCTCCGAGGCCCTTGGCCTCAGCCGTTTGCAGGTGCTTTGCCTTTCGGTCTGTCCCCTGACCCTCCATCATCTTCACCACCCTCCTGGGGACCTGGGGAGGTTATCTGTCCTCATCTCCATCCTTCCTGCCAACACTGCCCAGCACTAGAGCCATCCAGGCAGAGCAGCTTTCATCAGCCCCTGCATCCACACAAGCCCCCAGCTCAGTCCTCGTTAGCACACAGAAGTCTTGGCCAGGCCTGGAGCCCAATCAATATTGCCATTAATGGACCCTCTGGAATTAATGCGCTTTAACCTGCACTGCCCTGACATATCCCTCTCCGCTTGCCGCCTGCCACAGGCAGAATGACAATGTTTGCTTCCTCTGCCTTCACTGTGTAGGAAAAAGACGGTTTGATCTTGCAGCCAGAGGACTGGGTTCAAATCCTGATCCTGCCACTTATCTCTGTGGCCTTGGGCAAATGATGCAGCCTCTAGATGCCTCAATTTACTCAGTCGTCAAATGAGGGAGTTAGATGGCATGATCTCAAAGGCTCCTGCCAGCTCTACAGCTTATGATCCTAAGTTTCACTTCCTTCCTCCTTCTGGAGTAAGGCATCTGGATCACTGACTTTCAGATCCCAGAGGGTACTGAGAGACCCATCTATTCCTAGGGCCCTTAAAACATGGAATATCAGAGACCTTAGAACAGAAAATGTCAAAGCTGGGGTGGGCGGGGGGGTGGGGGTAGAACAGAGAATGTCAGAGCTGAGAAACACCTTAAAATAGAGAATACCAGAGCCAGGAGGGGTCTTAGAACACAGACTGTCAGAGATAGAAGGGCCTTTAGAACACAGAATATCACAGCTGGGAGGGCTCTTAGGACACAGAATGTCAGAGCTGGGAGGGCCACTGGAACACAGGATGTCAGAGCTGGGAGGAGCCTTAGAACACAGAATGTCAGAGCTGGGGTGGGAGGGTTTGCCTTAGTACAGAGGATGAAAGAGATTATAAAAATGGGAAAAGGGCCCACATGTACAAAAATATTTATAGCAGCTCTTTCTGTGATGGCAAAGAACTGGAAATTGAAGGAATGCCCATCAATTGGGGAATGGCTGAACAAGCTGTGGTATATCAATGTAATGGAATACTATTGTGCCATAAGAAATGATGAGCAAGCAGACTTCAGAAAAACCTGAAAAGATTTGCATGAGCTGATGCTGAGTGAAGTGAGCAGAACCAGGAGAACATTGTACACAGTAAAAGCCATGTTGTGCGATAACTAACGTTGATAGGCTTAGCGCTTCTCAGCAATGCAAGGATCTAAGACATCTCCAAAAGTCTCATGATGGAAAATGTTATCCACATCCAGAGAAAGAACTATGGCGTCTGAATGCAGATCAAAGCAAACTATTTGCTCTTTTTTTTCTGCTGCTTTTTTTTGGTTTCCTCTTTCTTGTGGTTCTTTCTATTGGCTCTAATTCTTCCTTACAACATGACTAATGTAAAAATATGTTTAATAGGAATGTATATGTACAGCCTATATCAGATTGCACACCATCTTGGGAAGGGAAATGGGGAGGGAGGGGCAGAAAATTTAAAACTCAGAAGCTTATAGAAGTGAATGTTAAAAACTAAAAATTAATTAATAATAATTAAAAAAAAACAGGATTACAAGTCTGGGAAGGCCCTTAGAACATAAATACACAATGTGAGACCTGGAAGGAACTTTAAAATATAGAATGTTCATCATGTCCCACCCTGTCATTTTATGAATAAGTGAGTTAAGGCCCAGAGAATGGAGATAACTTGCACAATATTGAACTGTAAATCACTGGGGGGGGGGGCAGGGGAGTAGAATGTAGGTCTCTTGACTCTCCGCCCCATTTTTTGGCCAGCGAGGACCTGAATCTCCGGGGTGACCTCTTAGAAGGGAGTTCTAAAGTCTCCCAGGTAACCTTGGACGATGGCCCAAAGATTAGAGGACCATGGATTTAAATTTGGAAGGGACATTAGAAGCCAGCTAGCCTAAGTCTCTCAATTGGCAGCTGAGGAAACTGAGGCCAAAAAAGGTTAAATCCTTCACCCAAAATCACACAGGAAGGAGAGTAAAAGAGGCAGCATTTGAACCCACATCCCACAACCTGAACTGGTCCTCTCATACCACTCTGCCTTCCAGGGGAAAGGGATGTCTTTAGCATAATGGAAAATATTCATTGTATAAGGCAGAGACACATGTCCCATCTCTGGGCTGACCCATCCAGAACAGCAGACAGGCTGAGACAGAATGGGGGTAAGTAGCAGAAAGAGTGTCGTGCTGGGGGGGAAAGGGAACTGAGTTCCAATCCTGCTCTGTGACTCATGCCAAGTGCCTTCTCTCTGAGGCCCAGCCTTCCCATCTCTACAATGAGAGGGTGAGGCTCCAGGGCCTTTGATAGGCCTTCCAGCTCTGACAAGGGAAGATTGCAGACACAGCAAGAGAAGGGGATGGACCCACAGGACAGATGGAGACATCCATTTTTTGGAAATGACCGATGGAGAAATTAGTTTTATTTGACTATGCATATCTGCTTAAAAGGCTTTTTTTTCCCTTTATTTTTTTCAATGGAGGTAGGGCAGGAGGGAGAAAAAATAAATTTTTGTTCAATTGAAAAAATTAGATTTTTAAAAAAGGATATCCTCATTGGAGGCCCTAAACTGAACCTAGGGGTCTCTTCAAAGGACCCATAAGGAGGATTCAGGGAAGGTAGTATGGTTTCTCTCTCTCTCTTTCTCACACACACACACACACACACACACCCTCTTGTTCTCCAGAACACATGCCCATCTGATCACACTCACATCCACATCCACATCCACCCACATTTCCCACCCCCTCCCACTCCAATCACACTTGCTTCCCCCACCCACCCACCCAACCCTTCCTGAAGGAGCTCTGGGAGCCAGGCTGGGTGAAAGGCATCATCTGCTATTAATTATTGATTCATACTATTGCTCCAGAATCCATTAGCCAGTGAGATGGGATGGGTAGTTCTGGGGCGCTGCCAGGGCCATGGAGGTGTTTGCATTAGCAGGGCTGGGGCACAAATGAGGAAAAGAGGGGGCAGGGGACAGGATAGCAGGGTGTCCTGAGGAAGGGATGAGGGAACTGCCTGGCACAGGAGCTATCATGGTTTGGGGAGGGGGGACTGAGGATTCACCCCAAAGCTGAAATCTTCCCAAATCCTATGCCCGCTCAGCACCTAGGACAAGGCTGGTGCCTATGGGCACCAGGGGAGGTCTAGAAATCATAGAAATGGACCTGAAGCTAGGTTACAGACCCCACCCCATTTGTGCAAGGTTCTGCTTGGCAGGGGCTGGGGGTCTATCCCGTCGTCCCTTGCTCTTTGCTGCCTTTTCCACCCCCAGGCTCAAATCAGAGATCTCCTGCAGGGCTAAGGAAAGAGATGAGCCCATCCTGGGATCCCAGGGCCCCCACACAGCCAAATGCAGCTGCCCAGTGCATGGCAGCCTCGTCCCTAACACCAGCCTGTAAGGATCTGGCCTTCTGACAACCCCTAGAATCGTGGGCTTTTCAGGGCTGGGAAGACCTTAGTGATCATCTCGCTGAACCTCCTCATTTTGCAAATGGGGAAACTGAGGACTCAGATCCAAAGATTCACCAATGAGAAGGAGCTAAAAAGTCTTCACTAATTGTCTAGTCCAACTCTCCCATTCCACATCTTGCAGATGGAGAAATAATAATAATAATAATAACAATAATAATAGTGGCTAAACTTTCCACGGTGTTTTGGAGTTGACAAGGTGCTTTAGACATACTGTATAATCTCACTTTAGATTCACAGCACGTCTAGGAGGCAGGAGCTATTATTATTCACCCCATTTTACAGATGAGAAAACTAAGGTGGAGACAGGTTAAGTGATTTGGTCCCAGAGATAGTAAGTGTCTAAGGAAGGATGTGAATTCAGGTCTTCCTGACTCCCAAGTCCAGCACTCCATCCACTATTTCACCTATGGACACAAGAGACTAGAAAGCAGGAAAGAGGCCTGAGAAATCAAATGTCCCTAAGGTCAAGCTAGTGGTAAATAGCAGAGCTCCCGGAGAGCAAGACCCGGGCCTACTTCCTTCTTTACCCCTGTGGCACCACCAAAAGGATGGTAACAAAATAAGGGCTTAGAAGGGGCATTAGAGCATGAAATGTCCAAACTGGGAGGTATCTTAGAACCCAGGATGTCAGACAAGGAGGGGTGTTAGAACCAGGAATGTCAGAGCTAAGAGAGTCTTAGAACACAGAATGTCAAAACTAGGAGGTTCCTTAGAACACAGAGTGTCAGAGCTGCGAGGGTCCTTAGAACCCAGAATGTCAGAGCTGGGAGGGTCCTTAGAATACTGAATGTCAGAGCTGGGAGGGTCCTTAGAACAGAGAACCTCACTGTACCTTTTCTCTAAGGATAAAAAAATGAAAAGGAAGGAAGGAACCTTGAACAGATAATAAATGAATAATAATGATAAATATCTACCATTCATATGTCATTTTATGGTTTACAAGAGGGGAAAGTGCCCTGGAGTTCACCTAATCTGGTACTGTCATTTTACAGCTAGGGAAACTGAGGTGAAGAGAGGGGAAGGATTTGGTGTAAGGTCATAGCTTGGGTCAGTGGGAGGGCTGAGAATGGAACCATGGCCCTCTGCCACCTTTGCCACCACCGCAGACAAATGTCACCTGGGGGAGTGAGCAGCAGCCAGGACCCTTGCTCCTCAAACCCATCCACCTGTCACCCCAAACCATCACTCCCACCTTCTCTGCCTCTGTCTCCCCCCATCTGGGGTGCTCCCCTCAAATGACAAGGGCCAGCTGGGGCCCCTATCCTCTCCTTCCCCTCCTCCTCCACCTTTCCCCCTGGCCGCCTCTCTCTGCCTCTGGCTAAACAGAGATCAGAAATGTTAGATCTTTCTTAACATCTCCTGCCAGAGCTGTCAGAGGCCCTCTCTAGAGTCCCCCACGCTCTCTGTTATGTAAACACGGCACACTCGCTGTCAGAGATTAAAAAAAAAGAGAGAGAGGCTCATTTCCACATAAAAGCGGCCTGTGTGCTCGTGGGCCCCGGTGGCATGTCGGGAAGGCTGCAGGTTAAACTTCCCCATAAAGGCAGGGTGCAGTGGGCTCTGCTCCCAGCCCTCCCCATTCAGCTTTTTTCTAATCTGGTCTAAAGACTGTTTGTCTTTTTGACAATTAAATTCAGGGCGAGGGGAGGAATGGAGACCTCAACTTGGAAAGAAGAAATGGGGCCTCTGCCACCTCCACCCCCTAGAGATGCCACTCAAGGTGCCTGAGGGCACAGGCATTGAGAAGGGATGAAGAAGCAACTGTCTGACAGGGGCAGCAGGTGAGCGGAGAAGAGAGATGCAGGAGGTGCCTGGGTAGGCAAGGGAGAGGTAGGGGAAATGCTCTCCATGTCAACCAGACTCAGAGAACATGGGACGTCAAAGTTGGGAGGGCCCTTAGGACAGAGAATGGCAGAGCCAGGAGGGCCCTTAGGACAGAGAATGGCAGAGCCAGGAGGGCCCTTAGAACCCAGAATATCAGAGATGAGAAGGCCCTTAGGACACAGAATGTCAGAGCTGGGAGGGCCCTTAGAACCCAGAATATCAGAGATGAGAAGGCCCTTAGGACACAGAATGTCAGAGCTGGGAGGGCCCTTAGAACAAAGAATGTCAGAACTGGAAGGGCCCTTAGAATAGAGGATGTCTGAGCTGGGAGGGACCTTAGAACAGTGGTATAGTTAAAAGGTCCAGATCTGGAGTCACAGGACCTGGGTTCAAGTCTGCTATTTAGTTTCCTCATTTATGAAAGGGGAGGGGGAGGGAGAATGAGTTAAATGCCCTCTGAAGTCTCTTCATGCTCTAAATCTGCAGTGGAGAGAGCCCTGGGCCTGGAGTCTGGAAGACTCCTCTTCTTGAGTTCAAATGTGGCCTCAGACACATACTAGTTGTGTGATCCTGGGCAAGTCACTTAACCACCGTCTGCCTCAGTTTCCCCATCTACAAAATGCGGTTGATAATAGCGCCTATCTCCCAGTGTTATTGGGAGAATAAAATGAGGTAACATTTGCAAGGTACTTTGCACATCTTAAAGCCCTATATCAATGTTATTATTGTTGGAGTTATTTCTGTATGACCCCAGGCAAGTCACCTTCCCTCTCTAGGCCTCATTTTCTTCTATTGTAAAGTGAGGGGTTTCAGCAAGGTGATTTCTAAAGCCATATCTAAATTCTAAATTCCATCCGTGATCCTCTGAACACAGAACCTCCTTGAATGTCACAGCTAGCAGGAACTTCATTATTAGGATAGAATTTATTAATTACATTACCTGAGCATCACCCTGTAAGGCATGCAACGCACTTCATGTGATCTTCATAACACACCTATAAGGCAGGGAGGTAGCTCAAGGATTACAATGCCCATTTTATAGAGAAGGAAACTGAGGCTAACTGACTTATTCAGGGTCACGCCGGTGGTGTTAGGACTGGGCCCAAACCCAGGTCTCTCTTGATTCCATGTCTAACACTCCACTATACTCTGCTGCTTTAAGACACTAGTCAAAGCTGGGAGGGCCCTTAGAACAGAGAATGTCAGAGCTGGGAGGGCCCTTAGAATCCAGAATGTCAGAGCTGGGAGGGCCCTTAGAATCCAGAATGTCAGAGCTGGGAGGGCCCTTAGAACAGAGAATGTCAGAACTGAGAGGGCCCTTAGAACCCAGGATGTCAGAGCTGGGAGGGCCCTTAGAATCCAGAATGTCAGAGCTGGGAGGGCCCTTAGAACAGAGAATGTCAGAGTTGGGAGGGCCTTTAGAACAGAGAATGTCAGAGTTGGGAGGGCCCTTAGAACAGAGAATGTCAGAGATGGGAGGACCTTAGAACCCAAAGTGTCAGAGATGGGAGGGTCCTTGGAATGTAAGAATTAATTGGGAAAGCCCTTAATTGGAATGTCAGGACTGGGGCTGGGAGGGCCCTTAGAATCCAGAATATCAGAGCTGGGAAGGCCCTTAGAACCCAAAGTGTCAGAGATGGGAGGGTCCTTGGAATCCAGAGTGTCAGAGCTGGGAGGGCCCTTAGAACAGAGTCAGAGCTGGGAGGGCCCTTAGAACCCAGAGTGTCAGGGCTGGAAGGACCCTTAGGACACCGGATGTCAGAGTTGAAAGGGCCTAGAGATCATTTTCATTTTATAGATGGGGAAACTGAGGAGCAGAGGGGGAGGAAAGCACTCAAGGTCATGCAACTAATAGCTAGAGGGAGCCGGGGATTAAAGCCCAGGCCTCCTTCCTCCCGATGCAGGGCTCCTCCTGCTGCCTCTCTGTTCTTTCTACATCTCCCACGTGGCTCTGTTACACTCAGCCTTTGCCTCCGGTGGAACCTGGGCCCCCGTTCCTTTCTTCCTTCCTTTCTTTTTTCTTCTGTCTCTATCTCTCTCCTGCCCTAGAGCTGAGACAGCTCCTTGCCAATCAATTCCACCCACTGCTCAGCCCTGGCTCTCCATGAATTAGAAACAGCAAACTGCTTTGTCTATGAACTTACCCCAGTCCCTTCAAAAATACTGTGCCCAGAACTCATCACGACACTACACACGGAGTCCATGGGCTGGGATGAAGATCAATGACTTAGAACACAGAGCACAGAATGTCAGGCCCACAATTAACCTTAGAGCATAGAATGTCAGCCTTGGGAGGGACCTTGGAACACAGAATGTCAACCCTGGGAGGGACCTTAGAACACAGAATGTCAGCCCTGGCAGGGACC
>NW_020949696.1:6443672-6447484 GCF_900497805.2 Vombatus ursinus
AATGTCAGCCCTGGCAGGGACCTTAGAACACAGAATGTCAGCCCTGGCAGGGACCTTAGAACACAGAATGTCAGCCCTAGGAGGGACCTTAGAACATAAAATGTCCAGGCTAGGAGGAACCTTAAATTGAAGAGAAGTTAAATCCAGGATCATTAAATCCAGGAGTCCTTAACCTTTCATATCCTGAACCACTTTGTCGGTCTGGTAAATATGTGAAATAAAATTCCATCAGATTACAACAGAAACCAAAGGTGAGTGAAAAGAAAGATGGAATTTTCTTTCCATCCGACTTCCCAGACATCTGATGTAGTCTAGCCCTTCGATCTGACAGATAAGGGGACAGACTGGTCCGCTCCTGTCCTGGGCAGCCCCTTTCCCCCAGCTCCTGATCGCCATCCCATCTTCCCAAAATCCCCCACACTCCCAGGTGGCTAGGGACCCAGCCACATCTGGATGAACCCAGACGCCTGTTTGGGTGACCTCGGGGAAGCCACGTTGACTCAGAGACGCGGCTGGGCCACACACACCTCCTGTCCCCTGGTTTTACGGACAAGGAAAGTGAGGCTCAAGGCGGGGAAGGCTCACTCAGGACAGTTGGCAGAGCCAAGACCTGCACCTGGTTCTCTTGACCCTCAGATCAGATTCTGTCCACTTTGCTTCTCCTCTGTGAGGCTCCGTCTTCTCCATCTTCACAATGGAACCAAGAACGTCTGTGTCCCTCGGCTGTTGTAAGGACTGCACAAGGTCCTGAATGAACCCTAAAGATTCTAAGGGTGCGGAGGTCCAGGAGGGGAGACGTGACCCACCTCATGCCTCGCAGCAAGTCAGAGGCAGAACCACAGCTAGGAAGATGGGATTGAGAACTACAAGAACCCTCAGGGAACCTCTGGCCCGGAGGTTCCTAATACTGGCCCGTGACCTTGCTGGATCCCAACAGAACTGTCTTCCTTTGTAATCAGATGTATTTAATCTTACAAAACCTTATTCTGAGAAGACAGACACAGGCTTCAGCAATGACCGCCAAAGGGTCCATGATGCACCCCTGGCCTGGTCCGATCCCCTTAATCTACGGATGAGGAAATGAGGGCCCCAAGAGTTTCAGTTCATACCAAACGGAACAAACAGCTCGACGGGGATTAAAACCAGGTCTCCTGGCTCCCCCATCAGGGCCCCAAGCCCACAAAGGAGAAGCGATCCAAATGATACAAACTCAAACGCTTGCCTTCCTCCGTTGGCCAAAGCCGGGTGGCTAAGCTCTCCTCCTCCCCCATCTGCTGCCAGACAGGGGCACGGTGACAGGTGTTTCCCCCCCCCCCAAAAAAGGGCCAGCCTGGGCAGAGCTGAGAGGCGGGATAGGAGGCACATCAGACTGGGAGTGCAGCGGGGAGCTCTGCCAATCTGATGCAGACAGCATTAGTTGGGGCACATTACTACCACGCTGAGATCTCCCTCACTTTATCAGGTCGGGCACACGAATCCTTATCTCACCTTGATGCCAGCCACCTTGCTGGCTTCTGGGACTGATAAGAGCTCCCTGGCAGTGCCAGATCCTGTGCCCCCGGCCTAGCCCACCTCCTCCACCTGGGGGTTCCCATGCTGAGCTCAATAATTGGCACGCAGGGCACCGAGGGGGGCTGCCGGAGTCTATCAGCTGGGGATCCCCCACCGGGTCCAAAGATGAGGAATCCAGCAGGGGAGAGGGTCCTCAGGGGTCCCCGAGAGGCACGGGGCAATGGGCAGGGGAAGCAGCTGATAGAACACATCGGAGGCCGCTTGGGAACTCCTGGCCAGGCCTGAGAGACCTGCCACCCGGCCCGGGGGCCGTTTCTGGGCATGATGCCTGGCTCTCCTGCGTCTACTTGTCTGCTCTGGCTTGGCCGCCTGGCTCCTCGGCGCCCTGGCTGGATGCCCGCCACCAAGGCAGGGTGGGTGGTGGTTTGGGCAGTACTGGGAGAAGGAAGGAAAGAGGAGGGGCCCAGGGAGATGCTCCTATGCAGAGGGAAAGCCCTAGCACAGACAAACATTTACACAATGCTTTAAGGTCTGCAAAACGCTTTACGTGAATTACGAGACAAGATCCTGGGGTCTGCCTGTGGCTTCCCCACTGACTCGTCGTATGACCTCTGCCAAGTCGCCTCTCTTCTATGGGCGCAGCCTCCTCGTTTATAAAATGAAGAAACTTCCAACTCTGACCTCCTATCCCGGCCCTAAAATTCCTCTCTGTATCATGGGTTCTTAACCTGTGAACTTGGATGGGAGGGGAAAAATTACATCCTTCTTTTCACTAATCTTTGTTTACCTTTGTAATCTTATGAACTTTATCTTATGTATTTAAAACATGGTTCTGAGAAGGGGTCCTCAGCTTCCCCAGACTGACTGATTTACAACACAAAAAAGAGTCCTCCGTCTCTATTCTCCTCCGACCTTTCACTTTACAGCTGAAGAAATTGAGGCCCAGAGAGAGGAGGAGAAGTGGGGGAGCCAGACTTTAGTTAGATCAGGCTCCAACCCTCTATAACTGATAACACAGCCACCTCATTACCCTGGGCCTCAGTCTCCCCGTCCAGGTTACTTAGCCCAAGCAGCTTCAGGCTGACCTCCCGGCGGAGCCAGCCAGATGAACAGGATCTTTTCGGCCAAGCGGCTCGAGCCCCACTGAGGATGAGTGGTCAACAAGCATCGAGGATGGGTGTTAGGAAAACATGAACATATTATCCCCGGTCAATCCCTAAGGCCCGACCACAGGGCAGCTTTCCCATTTCCTTGGAGTCTGAGACAGAAATCACCCAGGGAGTTTGAGTTTTGCCCTCTGCCCTAGCCTGCTCTGGCTCTCAAGGAATGAGCTGTCTGTTGCTGGAAAGAGTCAGCACTGGAAGGCTAGAGAAGGGGGCCTTGTGAAACAGGCCTGCAGCCAGCCAGGGGATTCTGATATGGGGAGGAATCGGGGGGGGGGGGGGGGAGTCTTGGAGGGAGGACAAGAACAATGTTTATAAGAATAAAAAAAAATCTTAGAGTGGAGGAAGTGGGGAAACTGGGTGGAGATACAAAGGGCTTCCCACATGGAAATCCCCTCTAATTCAGGATTCTGGATCAATTCACCCTAATTTATAGTCTTAGAGAATTGGGTGCAGGGAGGAGGAGGAAGGACTGAAACCTTAAGTGGTCCAAAGGCAGACAGCATCAGAGACGAGACGTGAATCCAGATGCTCCTGACTCCAAGGTAAGCCCTCCACCACACTGCCTCTCCATAACTACCATTACAATTGTTATCAAGTTGTTTCAGCCGTGTTCAACCCTTCATGACCCCATTTGGGGTTTTCTTGACAAAGATACTGGAATGGTTTGCCATTTCCTTCTCCAGTTCATTTTACAGATGAGGAAACTGAGGCAAACAGGGTGAAGTGACTTGCCCAGGGTCACACAGCTAGTAAGTGTCTGAGGCCAGATTTGAACTCAGGAAGATGAGTCGGCCTGACTCCAGGCCCAGTGCTCTATCCCCTGAGCCACCTACCATTATAATACATACTCATTGTAATACATATTCAATAATTGCTATTATAGGGATGGTATTTTTATGGTTTTAGAACACAGAGTGTCAAAACTGAGAGGGTCCTTAGAACAGAGAATGTCAGAGCTGGGAGGGCCCTTAGAACACAGGATGTCAGGGCTAGGAGGGCCTTAGAACTCAGAATGTCAGAGGTGGGAGGGCCCTTAGAACACAGAACATCTGAGCTAGGAGGGCCCTTAGAACACAGGATGTCAGGACTAGGAGGGCCTTAGAACTCAGAATGTCAGAGCTGGGAGGGCCCTTA
>NW_020949696.1:6447494-6458469 GCF_900497805.2 Vombatus ursinus
AGAGCTGGGAGGGCCCTTAGAACACACACTGGCAGAGCTGGGAGGGCTGTTAGAACACAGGATGTCAGGGTTAGGAGGGCCTTAGAACACAGGATGTCTCAGCTGGGAGGAACTTTAGAGACTATCTTGTCCAGGTAATGGTTTTATCAGCATAGAGAACTCCCAGAAGAGGTCACTCCCTCTGCGAATGTCATCAGCACCTCCTAGGTTGCCGTGAGCACAGAGAGGGTAATGACTTGTCCAGGGTCACCAAATGAGCATGTATCAGAGGTGGTTTTGAGCCCTGGTCTTCCTGTTGGGCCCTTTAGCCACAATGTCAATGAAGCCTCTTAGCAGCTTACCTGCTGGTGTATATTATCCCTAGCACTTTAAGCGTTTACAAAGTACTTTCTTCACAGCCCCTTCAGGCAGGGCATGCAAAGATTCTTATCCCCATTCTACAGATGAGCAAACTGAGGTTCAGAGATGGGGGTATGTGACCTGTCCAAGGTCGGGTGTCCAGGAAGGAACAAAGCCAGGTCTCCTGACTTCAGCTCCAGCCCGTTTTCACAATACCAGGTCCTCCTGAGGGGGGATGGAGACGGGAAGGGGTGCATACTTATTGTCTTGGAGATGTACCCCATCAGAGCCAATAGTACATTCTCTGGAATCCCCATAAGAGGGGCAAATTTCCTTCTTTTGGAAACAGTAAAAGATTAATTAGTAGGAGACAGGTCTGGTGAGTATAGCAGAAACCGGGCAGGGTGGAGACGTGGAATTCCATATGAGGTCCCAAACACAGGGTGGAGGATGGGTTTTTCTTCCAATTTGGGGGTTCAGAAGCTAGCCTGGTAAAGGCTTTCCCCTAAAGAAACTTGGGAGGAGGGGCAGCTAGGTGGCGCAGCGGATAGGGTTCCAGCCTTGGAGTCAGAAGGACCTGAGTTCAAATGTGGCCTCAGACACTTGATTTACTAGCTAGCTGCGTGACCCTGGGCAAGTCATTTAACCCCAACTGCCTCACCAAAAACAAACAAAACAAAAGCAAACAAAAAAGAAGAAGAAGCTTGGGATGGTCCAATTAGCAACAGACAGTTCGATGAAGACAGGTTTGTGGTGTACTAGAATGACACAGAAGGGAAGTACACTTGAATGGGCCTCAGTTTCCCCATCTGTAAAGTGAGGAAGGGGGCTGACGAGACGGCTTCTAAAGTACACCCTTACGTGTTCGTGAGGGTTCTTTTCAGCCGTAGATGGAGCTGGCAGAGCAATGTAATGGAAAGAGATTTTGAGTCAGAAGGCCTATGGTAGTATGATAAAAAAAATGGCACTGGCTCAGGATCTGGGTTCAAATTCTGTCTGTGCCACTGATGACCTGTGTGACCTTAGACAAGCCACTTAACTCACCCCAGGCCTCAGTTTCCTTCTCTGTAAAATGAGGACTAGAAGCCCTACGAGATCCCTTTCAGCTTGAGATCAATAATTCTATGACCTGGGCCTGAATTCTGACCAGTCCTTACTCCCTGTGATTTTAGTTCACAAAGTCCGTCCCCTCTCTGGCTCTTGGTTGTCCCCTCTATAAATTGAGAGGGTTGCACAAGATGACCTCGGAGGCCCCTTCCGGCTCTCATCCTACAAGTCCGTCCTGCACCTTTCTTGGGTGATAGATAGCAGAGTCCCTAGGCTGGATTTAGCCAGCTCTGAGCCGGCACAGGGCTGCTGATAGCTGGCTCTGGCAGGTCTGGGGCTGGGCCAGGAGAGGACCCCCGTGGTGTAATGAGAGCTTAGGGGAAGAGCAGCAAGTCATCCGGAATGGATTTTCTCTGGCCTCACAGGGCAGCGATCCACTTATCAGCCCCGGAGCTTCCCAGCTAATGCTGATCCTAGCTTCAGCCCTTCGAAGCCCTCTTCTCCCCTCCCCTCCCAAGGCGTTAACACTCCATACCCTGGCTCTCCTCTGTACATGCTGCAACTGTGTATGCTCCAGGACTCACGGGAGCTGGGAAAATCCTTCTGACAGGTGGCAAAGCCCTTCCATGGGCATCCCCTACCTTTACCCTTACCACAGGCCAGCTCTGCCATTAACACACCCCACTTAAGGAAGGCAGGCCACTGGCCCCCGTACGTCTTCATTTCCCCATGGGTCAAATGAAGGGGAGTGAACAAGGTGGTCTCTAAAGTTCATCCCAACTGAGACATCCTGTGTTCTAAGGGCCCTCCCAGCCCTGACCTTCTATGTTCTAAGGACCCTCTCAGTTCTGACATTCTCTAAGGGCCCTCCCAGCCCTGACATCCTGTGTTCTAAGTCCCTATCAGCTCTGACGTCCTGAGTTCTAAGGACCCTCTCAGCTCTGACATCCTGTGTTCTAAGGACCCTCTCAGCTCTGACAACTTCTGGCCCCACAAGCAATCCATTACCAGGTTGATCAGGCTTCGGAAGGGCTCACCTGAGAGGGCATGCCTGGCAGATAAATAGTAGGAATATCAGGGAGATAATAGGAACAATGTCTCCACCTCCCTCCTCCTCCCTCTTCTTCCTTCTTCTCCCTCCTCCTTCCTCCTCCTCTCCCTTCCTCCTTCCTCCTCCTCCCTCACCCTCCCTCCTCCTCCTTCCCCTTCCCCCGCCTCCTCTCCTCTCTCTTTAAGCCTGGTTAATAGCTAGTGTTTTCTGGTTAGGCCTGAATGACATTTCCCGAGTTATAGCAACGGAGCTATTACTCGCCGTATTGATGCGTTCTCTCTGCCGGGGGCTGCTCATCCCGGCCGGCCCCAAGCAGCCGGTTAAAGCTGCTCTCGTCAATATCAGTTCTATTTTTCATTACTCCCTGGAAATGTGGCTCTTGGAAGCTCATCCGTCATTCAATTATGCCCTGGTTCAGGCCTATCATACACGTGTCATAAAGTTCCTTAGATCTGAACCGCTGTTAATTCTCTGTGCCCTCCCGAGGGGGTGGCCCGGACGTGACTGGAAAGGAACCAGGCTGAGCCGAGGGCATGCTGGGTACCCCGACACCGCATGGGGGTGGGGGGGAGAGGGCAGAGGCGAGGGAGAAGCGGGGGTCAGACAGCAGCACGAAGGGGAAGGCAGGAGGGAGGCCTCCATCCCCACCCTTAGCCCAGCCCCGGGGCACTCGCACACTCTCCTCTTCTGCCCTTGCATCTGGACTTGAGAACATCAAAAGGGGCAGGGGTCTTCAGGACCCTCTAATCTCACCTCCTCGTCCTTTTCACAAGAGGAAAGCTAAGGCTCAGAGAGGGTGTAAGGTCATACATCAAGTAGCACCTATCTCCTCCCAGGGTTGTGGTAAGCATAAAATAAGATAATGTATAGGAAGCTCACAGGGCTCTAAAAAGCTGCTATTGTTGTGGGGGATGACCTTACTAGTGTTATTATTATTATTATTATTATTATTATTGAGCTCCTTTCTAGGCAGAGTTGCCCAGTGGTTAGAGAGCCAGACGTGATGTCAGGAAGACCTAGGTTCAACTCTCTACACAAACACTGCCTAGCAGCATGACCCTGGGCAAGTCACTTAACCCTCTCTCAGCCTCCATGTCATCAGCTGGAGATAATTAATAGCAGCAGGGGAGAAAGCAGATACAAGATTCTTTGCGTACCTGACGGCGACATATAAGTGCCTTCCCCCGAGACTACCTTCTATTTATATTGTACACAGCTAGTCATTCGTCCACTAATTTAGACGGTGTGCACCTTGAGATGAGGGGCCCAGTTTTTGCCTTTCTTTGCATCCCCAGTAGTCAGGACAGAGATAGCACATCAAGGGCTTAACAGAAGCTTGTTAAGTGAGTTGCTGTTATTATTATTATTATTACTACGGTTATTATATTCTGTGCTTTAAGGCACCACCCCTGACCCCAGGTCTGAGAGTCTGGATTCTAAAGCCTCTATAAGCTCTGATAACCTGTGTTCTACAGACCCTCCCAGCTATGATAATCTATATTCTAAGGAACCCCCCCTCCCAGCTCTGCCATTCTGTGTTCTAAGGCCCTCCCAGCCCTGATATTCTCTCTTCTAAGGACCCTCTCACCTCTGACATCCTGGGTTCTAAGGGCCGTTTCATTTTTGACACTGTGTGTTCTAAGGGCCCTCTCACCTCTGACATTCTGGGTTCTAAGGGCCCCCAACCCCAGTTCTGACATCCTGTGTTCTAAGGCAGAAGCCCAGGGTCCCACAATAATCCAGAGTGCAGCTAGTGCATCCTGCACCAAATTAAAATATAACTGGAAAATATTGAACAAAAAAAATACAACAGAATGCAGATAATGTTAATATGTGGTTTTTCTGAGTCCATACATGCCTGCAGGGATCCTTGGGTACTCTTCAGCGTTCCCTGTTTCTATTTGGGTTTGACACACCTGTCCTATTGGCCCTCCCATCTCTGATGTTCAGTAGCCTAATTTTCCTCCCAGCTTTGACATTCTACGTTCAAGCCAATTTGACAACCACTTATGAAGCACCTACTATGTGCATATCCTACTATGCACAGATAATTGCTCAGAGCTGAGGTGAGGGGAGAGACTCAAAGTTTAGCTCCTGCTGTCATAAAGTTTATGATACAAGAGGGCAATATCACACACACACACACACAATAAGTAGGATAATGAGGCTGATAACAGTATGAATAATGAGAGCTGACATTCATTGACCCAAGGCTCACAGCATGCTTTATATTCATTATGTCATTTAAGTCTCACAACTACCTCCTGGGGGAAGCACTACAGATATTATCTCCATTTCATAGATGAGGAAACTGAGGCTCAGCAGGATTAAACGACTTGACCCATTGCTAGTAAGCATCAGAAGGAAGATTCATTTATGGGATAATATATTTAGAATTGGTAAGACTCCAATAGGCATTTACTGGGAGTGAGGTAGGGAACAGGAAGGAGGGAGGGATTTCTAGAACTAAGGAACAATTTGACCACAGTTACAAAGGAATTAAAGTCCTGGGTCAACAACTATGAAATGTAACTCATGGAGAGAGGAAAGCCGAAAAGGTAGGGCTGTGGCACCAGAGTGTGAAGAGCTCTGAATAGTGGATGGCAATTGGAAGCTACCAAAGATAGCTGAGCTGCAGTGACACAAACAGATCTATGCCTAAACGAGATAATTATGGCATAGATAAGTTAATGGTCTACATTCTTTTTTTTTTTTTAAAGTGAGGCAGTTGGGGTTAAGTGACTTGCCCAAGGTCACACAGCTAGTAAGTGTCAAGTGTGTGGTCTGAGGCTGGATTTGAACTCAGGTCCTCCTGACTTCAGGGCTGGTGCTCTATCCACTGCACCACCTAGCTGCCCCTTAATGGGCTGCATTCTAAAATCTCATTTGGTTCTAATATTCTATGCCCTAAGCGCCCTCCTGCTTGGATATTCTGTGTTCCTAAGGTCCTCCCTTCCAATCCTTACATTTGTACTAAAGTCCAACTCTGACATCCTGTATTCTAAGGTCCATTGCGATACAAACATTTCATGTTCTATGTTCTAAGGGCCCTTTAGTTCTAATCTTCTATGTTCTGATATGTCCTTCCCCAGATCAAACACTCATGTTCTAGGGGCCCTTTTAGCTGATAGTCTTTGCTGATAGACTTATGAGGTCCAGCTCAGATATTTTACATTCTAAGTCCTGTTCTCATGTCAATGTTCCGTAGTCTTTAATCTAAGGCTCTTGGGAGTCAGTGCGGCATAGTGGATAGGACACTGGACTTGGGTTCAAATCCCACCTTAAGACGCTCACTTGTCTTACTTGATGGAGCTGGGTGGGTAGGGTCAAACTCTTTCTCTGTACCCCAGTTTCCTCACCCTCAAAATGAGGGGTTTGGAGTCCAGTCCCCTCCCAGGTCTAAAGGTAAGCTCCCACTTACATTCTCTGCTCCCCATTCTCGGGCCCCTACCACGGCTCTGACACTCCGAAGCATGTGAAACAATACAGCTGAGATACTACTTGAAACAAAGGAACGGAGCACTATCCCCTTCCCCCTTCCCCATTTCAAGATCCAAGGAAGAGGAAAGCCGAGCCTATTCCGGAGGAGAGAGAAACCCCAAGGGTCCCAGACCCAAGGCTCTCTCCCATCATCCTCCAACCAGGTCCTTTCCCTTCCCTTTTGGAAAACACAAACAAGACCTCAGCTCCTCCATTTGGGGCTCACTAATGACTGGCCTAATTGATTTCCTAGTCTGTCCTCCTTCCCCCACCCCCCACCCCTCCCATCCACCTCCTCCAGATCGATGCTGGAATTGTTTCAAGGCTTTCTGAAAAGTCATTTTCACTCTCTCCCCTCTGGCCCTCCCCCATTCCCCGGCCAAATAGAAAGGCCCATTGATCAGGGCCAAATCGATGGATAGAAAACAATTAAACCTAGTGGGGGCACTTGTGCGCTGAAGTTTAAACACGGGATGGAAGGCGGATGGAGCTGGTGGAGAATAAGGGAGGGAGAGACAGGAGCGGGGCTCCCCTGGAGACCTGCCCCAAGGCAAGGAAGCCCACCGACACTAGGATTTAATTTGGGAAGCGTTAGGTTCCACTTTGCCATTTAAACTCCATTCTAGAAAGCACCAGGGCTGGGAGCTAGGAGACCTGTATACTAGTCTCGGTTTTTAAAATAAAAATTGGGGATTGGCTTGGATAATCTCTACGGCACCATCAGCTTGAATATTCTATATCCTAAGGTCCCTTCCAGGTCTGACATCCTATGATTTTAGGAGCAGGCCCAGCCCTACTACACGTACTGTGTGAACTCAGGGAAGGTCTCTCTCTGAGCCGCAGTTTCTCCATCTGTAAAATCTGAGGATATAAAAGGTATCCCTTGTAATCCTGCATATTTTATTTTATATATTTAAAAACATTTCTTTTTTTTTCCCCCTCGAGATCGGATTTTCCTCTCACCTAAGCTGAAAGCATACTGGCTACTCATGGGCCTGATCCCATCCCATTTCCAACCTGGGCTACCTCTCCTCAAGCAATCCCAGGAGCTTACCAGGGTGTCAGACTTCGAAAAGACATCTGATCAACTTCAGCCTTACAGCAGCTGAGAACACCCAGACTCAATGATCTACCAGTCTCCAGGGTTGCAGGGAGTCCGGGTGACCAACCACTGGCTAAAAACATTGTTCTTACAAACGGTCCAAACGGTCCATAGGCTTGACCAGACTATCAAAGGGGTCCATGAGACAAAAAAAGATTAAGAACCCCTTGACTCAATGAATTTGAGTTTTAGTCCAGCTTTGACATTCTATGATCTAAGGGCACCCCCCAGCTCTGTGGTAGGCACTGTGACAGGCACAAAGACAGAGGAGAAACAATTCTTGCCCTCATGGAGTTTACACTCTATAAGGAAAAATAACCTGCTCATCTATAAGTATATACAAAAGAGATCCCTGATGATTTTTGTGGGACAGGACACTGGTAGCTGAGTTAGAAGCTGGTCCTTGGGCTAAGTCTTGAAGGCAACAACAGATTCTAAAAAGCAGAAGCCAGGAGGGGTAGCTCCAGGAGTGGGGACTTGCAAAGGTTAAGAGGTGAGAAATGGAAGAACGAGGAGAAGGCCACTTAGCCTGAGCCACTGGGCATGACGGAGAATCATGTCTCAGAGGGTCCCTTGGCTGACATTCTATGCCCTGCAGTCACTCCCAGCTGGCAATCAGCATGATAAGGGAGCCCCATTAAGTAGGCACCGCCTGCACTGGAGGCTTGGGTTTAAGGTCCTGGCTAGTTGAATCCTGGCTCTGCCACGGACCAGCTGTGTGACCTTGGACAAATCCCTTCCCTTCTGTGGGTGGGCCTGTCTTCTCTGCTGTAAAATGAAAGGGCTTAGATTCAGTAACTTCCCTTACGCTCCTAATGTTCTGTGACTCGGTTATCACTGAGATCGCAATCTCCCATCATCTGGAACAAGATCCCATTTCTGAAACGACATTGCAAATTTGTACCAACCAATTCTCCCCTTAGGAATAAAATGAGAGCTTTAAAAAAATTTTTGTTTTTGGTTGCCATGGCCCAGAATATAGTGATTTGCAAAGCAGGCAAGTATTTTGGTGGTGGATCCAGAAGCTTTTATTGGCTCATAGAATGTCAGAGCTGGAAGGGACCTTAGAATATAGAACAGAAAATCTGAAAGCTGGAGGAGACCTTAAAACAGAATGTCAGAGCTGGGAGAACCTTATGAACACAGAATATAAGAGCTAGAAGACTCTTAGAATATAGAATGTTAGAGTTGGGAGGACCCTTGGAACAGGGTATGTCAGAGCTGAGAGGATCTTAGAACCCAGATTATCAGAGCTGGGAGGGCTCTTAAAGCACAATGTCAGAGCTGGAAGGGCCCTTAGAACCTAGAATGTCAAAACTGGGAGGGCCCTTAGAACCCAGAATGTCAGAGCTGGGAGGGCCCTTAGGACACAGGATCTCAGAGCTGGGAGGGCCTTTACAATAGAAAATGGCAGAGCTGGGAGAGCCCTTAGAACAGAGAATGTCAGAGCTGGGAAGGCCCTTAGAAATCATCTAGCCTAATTCTGTCATTTTAAAAAGGAGACTTGGACCTATTAAGTGGGTAAAGCCAGGATTGGAACCCAGATCTTATGACTCCCTGTCTGATGTTCTTTTCCACTATTCCACCCTGACCCCCAGAGTAGTCTCTGCTGAATTACTAACACTTAACTGGAAACACTGAGGCAAGACACAGAGACATTCCTATCCCGGCACCAGCTGGGGAGCCTGAATGCTGGCTAGAGATCTCTAGGGGCATCAAGTCAAAAGGTGGGATTTTCTCCTACCAAACGTGTCAGAGTCAAAAAGGACCTCACCTGAGCAGGAATCCACAGAGAAGTGGTCTTCTACCTTCCCGATTACCTGAGAGTCAGTAGAAAAGCCTAGGGTAGGGAACAAAGCACTGGACAGCTTGGAATCAGAACACCTGGGATCAAGTCCTGACTATTCCTTTTATCTACATGTGACCTCCCTTCCTTGGGCCTCAGTTTCTCCATTAGTAAAATGTGGGGTTATGAGCTCATAGCCTCTCAAGTCTGTTACCGCTCTGACATCCCCTAACTCCAACGAAACCTGGGTCTGAGTCTTAACTTGGACTTTTCTAGGCCTCAGCTTGTCCTTGCACCACTACCCGCACCTTTAAAACGAAAGGACTGAGCTAAATGATTGTGAAGGTCCCTCCCAACTCATGACATTTTGCCTTGTATAAAAAGGGTTATCTGAGAGACTCACTCTGGAGGGTCTGTCAGGAACAAACCACTACTCTCATTAAGTCCTGGAAACTTGAGTGTCTATAGTGCCAGTGACTCCCTGGCTCGGGGCTCTCATCAGCAGGCGGGGTGGAGCTCCGTCTCCCCTGCCTCGGTCTTCCCTCCTCATCATCACCCCAGCCTGCCTGCTCATCCGCCCGCCCGCCCGCCTGGTTACACCTGCTTAGCTCACTGACAGTTCCTCACAGCCTTGGCCCCTCACAAGCTTTGTTGGCTGCCGTCCAGCCACAGACTTATGTCTCCTCATCACACTTGGTTTCCTTCCACACCCTTCTCTACCGCCCCATCCCCCCCACTCCCAGTTCCCAGCCCAGGCAGGAATTGGTCTGGGGGATCACGAGCGATTCCCTGGGGCCCCTCCTGGCCTAAAGCCAAGGAGCAGGGAGATGGAGAGACAGCTCCCGTCAGATTTCCCAGGCCTTCACTCGTGGACTCCTAAACTGTCAGAGGCAAAAAAAAAAAAAGACCTTCACAGATCTTTGAGTCCAAACTATTCTTTTCTGAGAAGAAAACTGAAACAAAGAGCGGGGACTTGTCCAAAGTCACACAGCCAGATGGGGCAGAGCCAGGACTAGACAGTGGGTCTCCCCAACTCCCAGTTTTTGCCTTCTATCAAGTGCAGTTAAAAGAACCAGATTATTCCTCTTCTTTTTTTCCCCCTTCCCTCCCAATTTTAAAATAGGCCCATCCACTTCCCTGGCTCCCAGGTGCTGTGTTGGCATTTAGGGATCCAATCTGGAGCCAAACTGCCAACGCGCTGATGTCTTTCTGTGAATCACAACCAAATCCCTCCCCAGGGACTCAGCAAAGGGAACCACCCCCTCCCCAGGCTGAGGCACCCACCCCTCCCTGCTGTCTAGGACTCTGCCTAAGCAGCCCTCAGGTCGGCCAGGGAAAAGGCCCAAAATGTAAATCATATACTCGGAAGGAAGCCCCGCCAGGAGGGGCCTAAGCCCAAAGACCTGGAAGGAACAGCACAGAGAGTGAGGGAGGATGCTCAGGCCAGGGATTCATCTCTGGGTCTGCACGGTGACTTCATTGGTGGAAGGTAGGGGTGGGGAACCTGCGGCCTTGGGGCCGCAGGTTCCCCTACTCCTGGTGTAAGAGATTCCTGATGGGGAAACCTCTTTTATCATGCAGGTCAACCTCTGTTCTGCCACCTGCAATCTTAGAGAGATGCCCAGGGCACCCCTGAAACATTAAGTGACTTGTTCAAGGTCACTATGTCAGAGGCAAGGCTTCAACCCGGGGTCCTGAGGATGACACCAGTTTTCCAGCTATTCAGTCACGATGCTTAGAGTTCAAAACAATAACAATAATAATAATAATAACTCACATTTCTGGAGCCCTTTAAGGTTTGCAAAGCATTTTTTATCTATATTATATCTTATGAATTTATTTGATTATGTTGAAGACATAGTGCCAGAGCTGGAAGGGCCCCCTAAGAACACAGAATGTCAGAGCTAGGAGGAAGCTTAAAACAGAGACTATCAGAGTTGGAAGGAAACATCTATCACAGGATGTCAGAGCTGGGAGGGTCCCTAGAACTCAGAATGTCAGAGTTAGAAAGGCCCTTAGAAACCAGAACGTCAGAGCTAGGAGGGCCCTTAGAATAGAGGATGCCAGAGCTGGGAGGGCCCTTAGAAATGAGAATGTAAGAGCTGAGAGGGCCCTTAGAACAAAGAATGTCAGAGCTGGGAGGGTTCTTAGAATCCAGAATGTCAAAGCT
>NW_020949696.1:6458479-6471854 GCF_900497805.2 Vombatus ursinus
CAGAATGTCAAAGCTGGAGGGGCCCTTAGAAATGAGAATGTAAGAGCCGAGAGCGCCCTTCAAACACAGAACCAGGAAGAAGCTTAAAACATCGAGTATCAGAGTTAGAAAGGCTCTTAGAACATAGAAGGTCAGAACTCTGAACCCCAAAAACCAGGGGTGGTGTCCGAGAACAGGCACGGCACTGAGCCCTGGGACATAAAGGCCAATAAACATGCAGAATCCTGACCTGACTAGGAAGTCAGACCAAGAGGGAAAGGAGGTTAGGGCTGAGAGCAAAGAAAAAAGGGCAAAAGCAGGAGAGAGGCTGAGCTCCCAGGATTCCCCCAGGGCCTGATACAGCTCCTCTCCCCTGCCACTCTGCCCTGAAGCTGGGAACCCAAAGAAAGACACAGAGGGACTGATCTGGAGGAGGAAATCTCTCCTTCTGTCTATCTCTGGCCTTGATCCACATCCTCTCAACACAATTCCTGGGGTCAGGGCTGGGGGTCTTGGTAGGCCTCATCTCTGCTCTTCAGACATAAGTCCCCCTGTGAAACGTGGGGGCCATTTTGGACTCTGATGGTCTGAGGCACCAAGCTACTGTATTCTGGAGCAGAACACCCTCATTTTATGGAGGACCCACAGAGAACATGCAACTGACCCAAGACTGCTTGGCACGTCTGTAGCAAGGTCAGGACTAGAAGAACCCGAGTCTTCTGAATCCCAGACCGGCGATTGTTCCTGGGCCTCAAAAAGACAGCTCTTACAGCAGCCACATGAGGGTAGGGTTAGAACAGACATTCCTGGATTCTTTTAATACAAAGCCCCCTACCCCACCAACTCCTCCCTCTAGCTGCCAAGAGTCCTCCCTACCCCAGAATGAAAAGGCTACTGGACCTGGGGGCCTGGAGATCTCAGCAGGAATCCTGGCTCTGACATTTACTAATTGCGTGGCACTTATCACACATTTCCTCTCAGAACCTCAGTTCCTTCATTTGTGAAATGGGAATAATAATAATAATAACAATAATTTTACTTTCTCTGTAAATCTCAGAGTTCTAATAAAATGGAATTTGGAAGAAATCAATCTACAAACATACATAGAATGCCTACTGCATGCATTGAGCTAGGCTCTGGAGATGCAAACACACACACACAAACAGTACTTGCCCATAACATTTCTATGGCGGCCTTGTATTATATTATTTCAAGTCCTTTCATTTCTCTGGATATGGGGAAGAATGGGGGAGAAATCAGAAGAATTCATAGAGTCAGGGGTCAGACGAGCCTGGCTGGGTCCCCTCTGCAAGGTTGTTCCAGACTACACAGGGTCCATACCCTGTACAAATATATGTGTATAAATATAGAGATACTTGTATATAGATATCTATATGTCTACATATAGATACAAGAGGATCAGAGTGGATAGGAGGTGAGTGGGACCAAGGCCTCAGTAAAAGGCTGAGCTTAGAACCCACTGACAATGATGGGGGCTGAAAGCACCATGGCAGAAAGCTATACTTACAGATTCAGTCCCTGCTTTGCCATGATACTGGGAGGAGGTAGGTCTCTCTGGGCCTCAGTTTCCCCCTTCAGGAAACTTTTCCCTACCATCCAACTCTGCTTGATGCTAATTAGATTATAGTAAGTACTAATTGCTAAGTCATTAGCTCACTAATAGCAAATAGCTAATTACTATTCTTACCCGACACATAAAACCGAGATCATTAGAGCATACTGTGAATCACGGAATCCTAAAATGTCAGAGCTGGGAGGGACTTTAGAACAGAAAATATCAGGAATGAGAGGGCCCTTAGAACTTGGAATGTCAGGGATAGAAGAACCCTTAGAACATGAATATCAGGACGATGAGGAGCCTTAGAACAGAGAATGTCAAGGCTAGGAGGGATCTTAGAACCCAGAATGTGAGTTAGGGAGCGCCCTTAGAACATGGAATGTCAGAGCTGGGAGGGCCCTTAGAACCCAGGATGTCAGAGCTGGAAGGGCCCTGAGAATTCAGGATGTCAAAACTGGGAGATATCTTAAGTTTCATCTAATCTAATACCCATAGTCACCCAGCAAGTTCAATGTAGAACTGGGGCTCTTTTTCTCAATATTGCTCCACAAAATGTTGGGGTTCTTCTTTTATTACTATTATTATCATTATTATTATTATTATTACAATTGAGTCTTTCCAGGAAATATACCCAACATGAAAGTCCCAAAAGGCAGCAGGGCCTTGAGGATACAAGGTCAGGAGCTATCCCTTCTACCAAGCTTCAGCATCAACCCAGGCCACCCCCTCCTTCACTTTGTGGGGAAGGATGGAGGCAACTCTATCTCTCTCCTCTCCAAAAACAGAAAAAGCCCAAACTTTAAAAAAAAAAAAAAAAGGATTGAAAATGCAATTGGGCCTATCGGAGCTCACAAATGCATTCGACACGGGGGCTGAGGGGGCTTCTCCCTGGCAGAGGGTAGGCAGAGGAAGCTGGGACCCCATGAATAATTCATCAGAGGCTGTCTCATAGAATTTCACTGTGGAAAAATGAATTGGGGACTCTATAAAAAGGGGGCAGAGAGGAGAGGGCGGGAAACTTTAGCGAGGCCTGGGGAGGGCATGAAAGGGGCCAACCATCTTGGGGGAGGGAGGCCCAGGCAGGGATCAGCTATGAAAGCTAAAAAAAAAAAAGTACCTCACACTTTCTCGGCTTTGTTCACTGTCTGAAGGAGGCATGGCCAGGCTTTTTGATGACAGGCACCCATCCGTTGGCTGGTATGGGTGAATTCAAGGTACCGGAGGGAGAGGGAGGGGTGAGGGGAGAGAAAGGAGAAAGACTGTCTGAGGCCCTTCATAGAGCTGACATTGACACTGACTCCCAGCCCCTGCCTTCTCAGCAAGCCCCCTCCCTCAAATCAGCCAGCCTCATTTGTCAGGGCCCCACGCTGCCTGTGCCCGTCTGGCTCTGGGGCTGCCCCGTTTTACAAGGTTCACAGGCCAAGCCGCCACCTCACAGAGATCTCAGTCTGGGATCCCAGAAATGAACTTCGATCCCGTAGTAAAATGAGATCTTTTTGTTTTAAAGAGAGGGAAACTGAGGCAGAGGGGGAAATAGGCTTGCCTAATGTCCCATAACCACTGAGTGACCCTTCCAGAGCTAACATCTGACATTCTAAAGTCTCCTCTCATTGGAATATTCTCCATCCTAAGGCTCCACGCTGTATTCTTACTACTGCTACTGACTGTCATCCTCCCCATCTCCAGAGGTCTCACAGAAATAACAGGGGATGCTAGCAAGGCCTCCAGAGATCGCTTCAAAGAGGAGGAAACTGAATCCCAGAGAGGGCAGGGGGCTTGCCAGGAGCCACACAGCTAGGAAGCGGAAGTACGGAAAACCAGGACTCCAACCTGGGTCTCCTGCCTCTTCATTCCAGGCAGAGCCCTTTCTATTATATTCAGGCTGTCTCCCTCCCTCCCCCTGGGGTCCCCTGAATAATGCCAGGCCCTGGGTCCCCAGAAAAAGGGGGGGGGTCTTCCCTCCTTCTCAACCTCCCCAGCAGGGAGGGGCAGGGCAGGGGACAGAGGACAGGGAACAGGGGATGGGGAAGGGAGGGGGTTGACTGGGGGAGCCAGTGAGAGGGGGAGCCTCAGTTCCCTTTAACTCGGCCACTTAAAAATAAAAATGAAAGGGGGCTTTTGAAAGGCGCGGGCAGGCCCCCCAGAGAAGACCTTTTCTGTGCTATCAAAGGCGGCTGCAGCGGCTGCTTCTCACTGCACGGCAGCTCCGAGGGGCCCGGCCCGCTTGCTTTGGTCTCTACGGAAAGACCTTCTTAATTGGCTCCAGGCACAAGGTTAGAAGCCTCCTGCCTTCCCAGCCTGGGCCTGGGCTCCTGGAAACCGATCTTAGAGTGGGAGGGTGACAGGGGCTTCCACACCCCATCCTAAGAAGGCCAACCTAAGGTCCAAAGGCTGGGATGAGCCCCAGAAAGAACCAGGGGGGAACAGATGGCTTTGGGGTGAGCTCTGGGGGAGGAGCCGCTGGCAGAAAAAGACGGAAGGAAAAAAAAAAGGCTCCCTTCCCTCATTTTTTGGTTCTCGCCCCAAACATCTGTCCCATTTGACAAAACATGGAAGATGACTTTCTTAACAAACTGCACATAATGTGAGGTTCCATAAGCCTCAGTTCCCCAGTACAAATCCAAAGCCTTTGTTTCACAACAAGTCTGAGAGGTGGGATTATTAACCCCATTCTATATATGGGGAAACTGAGACGCAGAGAGGAGAATTAACCTGCCCATGAGTCACATGAGTAATAGATGTCAATGCTGGTCTCTGAAAACAGCTAGTCCATAAAATTCTGTTCCCTTAGAGCTGGAAGGGTCCTTAGAGACCATCTGACCCAGTGCTCCCATTGTACAGAGAAGGAAACTGACTCTCAGCGATGGAAAGAGCACTAGCTAAAGTCATACACTGAGTCAGTGATGGGTGTAGGGGGTGTCTGACCCCTTGCCCGGCTCCTCCTCCCGTCCCCAGGTCCAGGGCACTGTCTTGACCCACTTCTGAGAGTGGGAAATTTTGAAATGTAAGGTGATAATTTACTGGCTAAAGGGCCTTTGCTTCCTTGACCTCTCCCCTCCTTCATCCCTGATGCCAGAACCCCACAGGTAAGGTCTTACATACCCCCCAAGTCCAAGGTGGATATGAGGTCACCACAGGGCTGACCCAGGAGGAAGAAATGATAGAAATATTAAACTAACAGCTGTCTGCGGCCACCCCTTCTTCTTACCTCCCCCAGACCCCAAATCAACATGATTCAACCTGCCCGGCCCGGCCCTTCCTTGCCCTGCCCTTCTAAAACTCAGGAGATAAGTAGTAATTTAACTATGGCCACGCATCTGTCGTCAGAGACAAGATCCCAACACAGATTTCTGACAAGTCTAGCATTCTGGGCACTATGTCACGATGCCTTGTTATAGTTGTTACTTTGCCCAAATGCCACCCTCCTCCATGAAGCCCTCCCTGACTTCTCACCCCTGCCTCCAGCCCTGAGTGATCTCTCCCCTCTGAGTCCTCGGAGCCGTCCTTGTATCTGTACCTTTCACTCAGCACATCCTCCTTCATACATTTTGCATTTATCCTCCATCGCAGGCTGTGAGCACCCTAGGGACAGGAACATCCCTCCCCATCTCTAACTCATCCCCCCACAGTGCATGCCCCTCCCTCTGACTTCCAGTGGGTCAGTAAACTTTGGATGGGTGGACATCAAGGGCTCTAGACCTCCAAAGCTACACACATGTAGAAACGCCCAGAGATGCCTGCCCCATCTCATACACACACACAGCCACACAAAGACCCACACGCAGAAATGAATACACCAATCCACAGCACGCAGAAACTCTCCCTTGTGTGTGTGAAAGGAGAATGCCACCTTCAGCCACAGATGTTAGCGAGCTAAGCCGCCTTCAGACCCTCCCCCCCACACCCTTCCACAGATATGAGATCCACCCACAGACCAATACAGGTACACACATTCAGAGACACCCCGACCATGCCACACAGAGACCCTCCCCACAGACTAACACACGCATGGATTCACATTAACACACCATCAATGGGTTGATCAGCAAGCATTTATTAAGTGTCTACCATGGGCCAGGCACGGTGCTAAGCGCTGGGCATACAAAG
The DNA here is from genome assembly GCF_900497805.2 of Vombatus ursinus. Classification (NCBI taxonomy): domain Eukaryota; kingdom Metazoa; phylum Chordata; class Mammalia; order Diprotodontia; family Vombatidae; genus Vombatus; species Vombatus ursinus. Next base: position 6,464,145 of record NW_020949696.1, read on the forward strand.
ACAAAGAATGAAACAATCAACTCCTACACACACACACACACACACACACATACACACACACTCCCAGACTCAGAAACACATGGAGCCCCACTCATCTGCTAAAAGCCCCTCACACACAACGATGCACACAGCTTCTGGGCCCAGAGCTCCCAGGGGGCCAAGAGAACAGAGTAAGGAGTTTTCCCAGCACAGAGCCCGGAACTGGCTCTCCTCCCATCCCACCCAGCCCCCCTTCGGGGCCCTTTCACCCCTGGCATCCGACAGGCCCCTTGAACAGGCTATGTTTCATGTCCAACAGCATCCCTGGGGGCCCAGGCCCGGGCAGCCCCTCCTCTCCACTGGCCTCCCTTGCCTCTGATTGGAACCAGACCCTCAGTGGGAGCACCACATGGAGTGAGGCTGGGGGGGAAGGGGAGGCAGGGAGGCTGACAGGAGGGGCCAGACTGGGGGGTTGGGGTCTCTCTCTCTCTCTCTCTCACACACACACACACACACACACACATCCTGCCTGATCCCAAAGATTCAGAACGTGGCACCTCACAGCAGTTCAGACACATGGGGCTCCCATTTCAGAGTCACCCATAGCTTGACGATCATAGAGTCCAGGGATTCTTAGCCTCGTTTGTGGCCCGGGCCCCTCTGGCAGGCAGTGGGGCAAAGTCCATGGACCCCTTCTCAGACTCATAATGTCAGATAACTTCAAGAAGTGTTACATTCCAATTAGAGGTTAGTGGAGAGGGAAGATGGCCTTTTTTGGTTTTCTACAGAGGTTCAAGGACCTCCAAAATCTACCTCTAGAGCCCAGGTTAAGAGCCCCTGCCTAATCAATCCAACCATTTTTCAGATGGAGAAACTAAGACCCAGAAAAGGACCCGGATTTGCCCTGTGATAACACAGTAAGCCAGTGGCTGATTTAGCATGAGAATCTGGGTCTCCTTCCTTGGATGGTGAAGATCATTCTTTCTCTTATATCACCCCATGCCTCAGTTTCCAATTTCTTGGTACCTGGCCCCTTAGAGGCAGTCTTTTAAAGGAGAAGGCCCAGCTCCTTTTTTGAAGAACCCACAAGACTAAACTACTTTCCTCCAATCTCCTCATTCACACAGTCTCAGAGATGAGGCTATCCTGGTAACACAGCCTTGAACCTTCCTTTAAGAAGGGAAATTTCTTTTCCTTTGACTCAGGAGTCCCTGACACACCCAGAGGGAGCAGGCCAGACAGATCAGGTCTCTCCTTCCCCTCCCAATGCCTCCTTCCACCTCTCCCCACCCCCTCCTCCCTCTCTCTCTCTATCCTTATGCTCCTTCCGTCTCTAACTTGGGACCTTTTCCTGCGGGGAGGCTCAGGCATCCAGGTTGCCTGAAAGAAGTCATGTACATTACAGTGGAAAGCCTTGGGGTAGGGGTCAGCAGATCTGAATATAAGTCCCATTCTGCCCCTGATTCACTGGGTGACCTTGAATGATGAATGAAGAAAGGAAGGAAGGAATGAAGGAAGGCACATTCCTCCCTCTCTCTAGGCCATGGCCTCCTCTTTAAAATAACAGGGTTGAATTCAATGAACTCTAAGTTCTTTTAGGTTTTGACATCCTAAGGGTCCTCCCAGTTCTAACATTCTCTGTTCTATGGTCTAAAGACCCTCCTAGCTCTGACATCCTCTGTTCTAAGATCCCTTCCAGTTCTGACATTCTCTGTTCTACCTTCTAAAATGCCATTCAGAGAGAAGGAATTCTTATGACCCACAGGAGCACTGGGAAGGGGAGAAGAGGAGAAGAGGGAGAAGGAAATCCCAGACTGGCCGTATGTAGATAAGCCTCAGATCTAGCTGGGCCCCAGGCCAAGGAGCCCCCTCCTTTCCCAGCCCACCCCCAGTCACTTGCCCTAAGGTCAGCACAAGGGGAGGGAGGAAAAGCCCAGGCCCCACCCCACCCAAGCCCCCAGGGAGAGACCATCCCGTTGTCTTGGGATAAGAGCCGGACAGTGGAGGCAGTGAAGTGAGACCAGCGGCTGGGCCCCTTGCTCCGGGGATCAAGCCCATTCCACCCTTGAGGTCAAAGGAGTAGAAGCTGCCTGCCACCAGTGGGACAGTGCAGGGAGGCCCTCTCGCTGGCCAGCAGGACCAGGATAAGAAGCTCAGAGGGCCCCAGAGAACAAAGGGTCTTCCTCTCCTCTCTCTCCTGACTCCCACCTGTAAGGGGCAGGGCTGAGGGTTCAGGAACTAGAGAGAGATGCCCAAAGTTAGATGAGGATGGATGGCATTTAAGTCAATTCCATAGATTTATTGTGTCTGCATTCCAGGCTCCATGTTCAGGGGGGATGCAAAAGAGAGTTGGGGGGGAGTGGGTAGGGAAATGGGGTACAAGTACACAAATAACACTCATACAAGGAAACATGAAATTAGCCCAAAGATACCCAAGCAAAAGTATCGATGTGGCATGCTGGAGAGAACACTAGACTTAGGAGTCAAGAAGAACTCAGAGCCCCTTTGACCCAGCAATACCACTTCCAGGGCTGTATCCCAAAGAGATCATACAAATGGGAAAAGGACCCACATGTACAAAAATATTCATAGCAGCTCTTTTTGTAGTGGCAAAGAATTGGAAATTGAGGGGATGCCCATCAATTGGGGAATGGCTGAACAAGTTGTGGTGTATAAATGTAATGGAATACTATTGTGCTATAAGAAATGATGAACATCAGAAAAACCTGGAAAGACTTGCATGGTCTGATGCTGAGTGAAGTGAGCAGAACCAAGAGAACGTTGTACATAGCAACAGCCATACTGTGCGATGACTAATATTGATAAACTTAACCCTTTTCAGCAATACAAGGATCTAAGACATCTCCAAAGGCCTCGTGATGGAAAATGCTATCCACATCCAAAGAAAGAACTACGGAATTTGAATGCAGATTGAAGCATACTATTTGCTATTTTTTTTCTCTTCTGTTGAGTTTTGTTTCCTCTTTCTGGTGGTTCCTCCTATTGGTTCTAATTTTTACTTACAACATCACTAATGTGAAAATATGTTTAATAGGAATGTATATGTATAGCCTATATCAGATTGTGCGCCATCTTGGGGAGGGTGGTGGGGAGGAAGGGGGGAGAAAAATTTTAAACTCAAAAGCATATGGAAGTGATTGTTGATAAATCAAAATAAATTAGTTTTTTAAAAAAGGACTCATTTCACATCCTGCCTCAGAAATATACTAGCTGTGTGACCCTGGACAAGTCGCTTAACCGCTATCTGCCTCAGTTTCCCCATCTGTGAAATGGCGAAACTCAATAGCCTCCAAGATCCCTTGCAGTTCTTATGAAACTGCAGGTTGGGGCAAATGATTACTTCTTGCTGGTGGAATCAGGAAAGCTTTGCAGTCCTCAGAACTGGTCTAGTCCAACCCCTTCATTTTACAGAGAGGAAACTGAGGCATAGTGAGGGGAAAGAACCTGATCAATGTCACACGGGGTGGACTAACATCAGAGATACAGCAAGGGGTCCTTCCAAGAATTGTCAAGAAGCAGCATCAAGAGACTCTAGGGCCAGGACTCCAAATACTCACTCTTCTGAGGACTTAGATGCTGTATCTCTTCCTGACCCCCCAGCCCAGGGAAGCTGAGGAAAGGTAGACCAGAAAGGAGAAGAAGAAATCTACCATCCCACTAGGGGCAAAGTGAAAAAGAAATTTAGAGATTCATGGGTAGCCAGGGAGATCTGGCTGAACAAGCGAAGAAGATCTGAGGGTTATAGGGGATCACAAGTCCATAGATCATAGATTACAAGTCACAGAAAAGTTAGAACGAGAAGGGGTTTTACAGATGATCGAGTCTGACCTCAGAGCAGTCCACTGATAGAAGGGAGAACCTTTGGTAGTAGTGGGCTTCCCGTCTTCTAGCTGGTGGCTGTTTGTTGTCGCTCATGCTTGAAGAGAACCAAAATGGCATCGCTTGCTTAGGGCCAAGGTACAGTGCGTCTGACCGTGGCTGAGCAAACCAATATGAGCTTGGATGTAGACAAGAATCTGGGTGACCCCTACTAGGGAGGGGCCTCTGCCCTGGACAGGAAGTGGATGAGGTAAACTGAGTCCTGAATCTAAATAATTCAACCCACGTCCAGAGCTGGAGGCTCCAGACCCTTTGGGGCATGGAGAAGGGCTGCCCAGGATGCACAGGGGCGGGAAGTCTGGGCACTGCCCTTCCCCCTCCCCTCAGTGTCTGCCCTATCTCAGGGGCACTGAGAGGTTAACTCTGGAGGTTACCGCCCAGGGTCACACAGCCAATATCGTCGAAGGAAGGATTTGAACCCAGGCCCTTCTGGCTTCAAGGCCAGCTCTCTGCTCTGCCTCAGTGTCATTCTCACAGACAAGAAGAAGACGGTGACTGTTTACTGTTTTATCTCTGCATGCCCAGCACCTAGCAGAGCCTTAAGCCAGGGGGTCAGCAGCTTAGTAACAGCAGACTGGGCTGGCCAGGCTTGGATCCGTAGACTAAGGGTGGGGAGTGGGGAGGAGAATGCTGCTCTGCCGGGGCAGGGGGAGGGGGCACGAATTCACAGACTGGTAGGTATGGAACACAACAGCCACTGTCAGACTTGGTTGATGCATTGGTCGGGTTTGCTGAACTATTTTTTCTCCCCTCCTTGTTTTAATTCTTTGTTACAAGGGATGGCTCTCTGGAAAGGGGAGGGGAAGTTATATTCGAAAATGAAAATGATGTAAAAACAAAAGATATCATTAAAATTTTTTTTCAGTGAGGAAGAAGTGGTCTGCAAGGGCCTCGAAGGTGCTTTCCAGGTTTAAAATTCTATAACTCTGCCCCTCCCAGACCAAAAGTCAGCCCTGCTCGCCCTGAGTCACCAATCCTCTGCCCCCTCCCAGAGCAGCCCCAGGAGGGAAGGATTCAGCACATGCCTTCTCCAGGTGAAACTGCTGCTATCTTATCTTCATCTCCTAAGGGAGAGCCAAACTCCCCATAGGCCCCAACAATCCTGGGGCCCAGAATGTCCCCAGTGAAAACTCTTCCTTCCTCCTTCCCGCCCCAGGGTGTGGTGGGTAGAATCCTGGACCTGATGTTCTAACCCTGAGCTAAAGCTGCACTTTTCCCAGAATGCCAGCTACCTTAAATACCTGCAGGACCTTAGACAAGTCATTTAAACCTCTTGGGACCTTGGTTTCCTCATCTATAAAATGAAGATGGCTCTATTCAACGTTCTACTAATGATCTTAACCCATGGGCCTGAGTTCTCCCTAGCTCACAACGCAACCTTCTTCAGCTGGTGGTGAAGTGGAGAGTGAGCCGGGCTTGAGGTCAGGGAGTCCTGAGTTCAAGCCCCACCTCTGATACTTACTAGGTGTATGACCTTGGGCAAGTCAATTGACTTCTCTCAGCCTCAGTTTCCCTATCTGTAAAATGAGGATAATAATAGTACTTACCTTGAGGGTTGTTGTAAGGATCAAAAGAGACAAGCACTTTGTAAACCTTAAAACACTACATAAAAGCTTTGTTGTTCTATCATGTCCAACTCTTCATAAATCCATTTGGGGTTTTCTTGGCAAAGATAATGAAGTGGTTTTCCATTTCCTTCTCCAGCTCTTTTTACAGATGGGGAAACTGAGGTGCACAGGGTTACGTGACTTGCCCAGGGTCACACAGCTAGTAAGTGTTGGAAGTTGGAATTGAACTCAGGAAGATGAGTCTTCCTTCCTCCTGGCCCACCGCTCCATCCACTGCACTACCTAGCTGCCCTATATAAAAAGCTAACTATCATTATTACTACCCTTGAGACACTGAGCAAGTCATTCTCCTCTCTGAGCCTCAGTTTCACCACCTGAAAGATAAGAGACAGTCAAAGAACTTGGTGCAGAAAGTGTTCTTAGAAGTGGCCCAACCCCTTCATTTTACAAACAGGGAAACTGAAATCCAGATTATCTGGGTCAATTTCCTCGTCTTTAAAATGAAGGAGGAAAAAAAAGGAAAACAGAAAAAAAAGAAAAAGAAGGGGATCCCAAGAGCTAAGGGTTAGAAGAGATCATAGATATTACCCCGTCTCTGGTCCTGTGTCTATCTGTCTCACAGCCTCTTCTCCCCCACCTTGTATTCTGGAGGCACCTTGCCACCCTCACTAGGCTCTGAGCCTTGTGTGTGAAGGCAGGAAGCAAATCTAACCCAGCTCCATCTCCCCTGGAGCTGGGGCTACAAGGATGGGAGGATGTCAACAGGAGAAGGGTGGAAGAGGCGAACATTCCAGGCAAGGGGCACTTTATGAGTGAAGACGAGATGAAAGATAAGCATGGGAGACAGAGAGATAAATAGCTGGACAGATACATACATGTACTGGGAAGGGGGGTGACAGTGTTGAGGAGGGTATATAGACCTGTGGCTGGAGCCCAGAATAAAGGCTGGAGAAATAAAGGAAGCTAGGTGGTTCAGTGGAGAGCGCCGGGGGCTGGAGTCAGGAAGACTCATCTTCCCGAGCTCAAATCTGGCCTCAGACATTTACTAGCTGTGTGACCCTGGGCAAGTGACTTGCCCAGGAAATGGCAAACCACTCTAGTATCTTTGCCAAGAAACCCCAAATTTGGACACGACTAAAACGAATGAACAACAATAGCAACAATGGAATAAAGCGTAGAACGGACGGAGCACTGGACGTGAAGACTTGGAATCAAATTCAAATTCAAATTCTGTCTCTGACACTCAGTTTCCTTGTCTGGAAAATGGAGATAATACTTCTACTTACACTCCTCTCCCTCAAGATCGCCCACGTCTCACATCCACTTTGGGCAGGCACTAGGAACTGAGGGGGAATGGGGCCTAGAGCTGACAACTAGAGAAGACCCTGGGATGGAGCCCAGACTGAGACTGGAGGGGCATGTAGGTCACCTAGCACAGCCCCCTGATTTTACAGAAAACGGAATGAAGACCCTGAGAGGTTCAGTCAGAGACATCTTCAGGGTCCCTGGGTGGAGGGGAATCAGGCCCAGGTATTCTCCCTCATGCCTTTTTCCATTAAACCTAGACAGTGACTTTTCCATTAAACCTAGACCAAGAAGATTGGGGGTGGGGGGGGGTGCAGACTGGGCCAGGATCAGAGACCTGACTCTTTCCCTGGTGCTCTTTGTGACTTGGGGAATCATTTCAGTGCAATTCAAACATTTATTAAGTACCTACTATGTTCAAAGTCCAGGGGTGGGTACTAAGGGAAATCTAGAAATGAGTTCAAATTAATATGAAAATATGCTTTACATGATTGCACATACATAACCTATATCAGATTGCTCGCCATCTTGGGGAGGGGGTGGTGAGGAAGGGAAGGAGATAACTTAAAACTCAAATTTTTTAAAAATGAATGCTGAAAATTGTCTTTACATGAAATTGGAAAAAATAAAATCCTATTAATAGTGTTTTATTATTTAAAATACACTAATTTACTAATAGTATTATTTAATACTAACATCATTTAAAATCCTATTAACAGTATTTTTTCCAGCTACACGTAAAGACAATTTTCAACATTCATTTTTTTATACGATTTTGAGTACCAAAAATTTCTCCCTCCCTCCTCTCCACACTCCCCAAGATGGCAAACAATCTGATACAGGTTATACATGTACAATCTTGTAAAACAAAAAAAATTAAATGAGAGAGAGAGAGAAAGAGGAAGGGAGAGAGGAAGGAAGGAAGGAAGGAAGGAAGGAAGGAAGGAAGGAAGGAAGG
>NW_020949696.1:6471864-6472960 GCF_900497805.2 Vombatus ursinus
GAAGGAAGGAAGGAAGGAAGTAAAGAAGGAAGGAAGGAAGGAGGTGAGAGATGTTCCCTGGCCTCAGGGAGTGTACAATCTGCCAGTGAGACAAGACTCAACCCCAGACTGCCAGAATACCCAAGATCACATGGTAAGTGACCTCTCTCGAGGGACCATCGTCCCCCAATCCTCCTCTTTCTCATCAGCATAGCCACCCAGAGAATCTTCTGGCCTGTGCTCTTCCCCTCCTTGCTAGTGACTCCCAGACCACCATGCTTCTCTCTCTCTGCAGTCCTCCCCCTTGTCAGCTGCATAACCCCAGCGTAGGCCCCCTTTCTCTCTCCCCAACCTTACCAGCTCTTCTTTCATTGTCTTTCCCCAGTTAGAACGCAAGCTTCTTGAGGGCAGGGACTGTCCTGCTGATCTATCTGCATCAGAGGTGTAAAGAGCCCAGGGAAGGAAGCTTGGGGGCTGGAGGGGGGGGAGGGAATGGGAAGGCTTCCTAGAAGCAGCAGCATGAAAGGATGGGTTAAGAATCCAGCCAGCTCAAAGATGGGAATTCTCCAAGCACAAGGACTGAAAGTCACGTAGTTTGGCTATAGAGGCAAATAGTCTGAGAAAAAGATGAAGAGTAGGGTGGCCAGGAAAACCCTGAATAACACTCCAGGCCTCAGTTTCCCCTTCCGTAAAATGTGGAGGCTCATCAAATCAATCTCTCCAGTGTCTCCTGCTCTTGACATTCTAAGCTCCCAGGCCCAAACAGTGGGCTCTCTCCAGTCCTTTCCCTGGCTCACTCTCATGTACAGGGTCATTTCTTTGGGGGCAGGGGAGGCGGGGAGGAAAGGAAGAGAGGGAGAAGGTGAAGGGAAAAGGACATGGATGGAGGAGAGGAAAATCAGAGCAGGAGGGGGGTGAATAGAAGAGTGAGAGAGGAGAGGAAGGGAAGAAAGAGAAGAGAAAGAAAAGAGGAGAGGGGGGAGAGAGAGAGAAAAGGGGAAGGAGAAGAGAAGAGTGAGAGAGGAAATGAAGGAGGGAAAGAGAAGAAGAGAAAGAAAGGAGGAGAGAGGGGAGAAAAGGGAGAGAGAAGGGGAGAGAGAGAAAAGGGGAAGGGAGA
>NW_020949696.1:6472970-6476914 GCF_900497805.2 Vombatus ursinus
GGAGAAAAGGGAGAGAGAAGGGGAGAGAGAGAAAAGGGGAAGGGAGAAAGAAGAGTAAGAGAGGAAAGGAAGGGGCGAAAGAGAAGAGAAAGGAGGAGAGAGGGGGAGAAAAGGAAGAGGGGGGAGAGAGAAGAGGGGAAGGGAGAGAGAAAAGTGAGAGAGGAGGGGAAGAGAGAGAATGAGGAAGAAAGAGAAGGGGGAGAGGAGAGGGAGAGGAAGAAGTGAGAACGATAAAGTGTGAAAGAAGAGGGAGAAAAGAGGAAAAGGAAGAGGAAGAAAGAGAAAAGAAAGGAGAGAGGAAAGGAAGGAAAGAGAGAGAGGTTACATTCTTCCCTGCTCCCTCAAGGAGCCATCCCCCCTCCCCTTGTGGCATAACCTGGCCCAGCCCTCCCTCACCAGCCAGCCATCCCTCTACCTCCAGGGAGCTATCTGAGCACCCCACTGGGCTGGGGTCGAGGGTCAGAGGATCAGAGGCAGCTGCTGCTGCCCCAGCCTCCCATCAGCCAGGAGGGTCCCGGATTGCAAATGGCAGAATCCCCTCCCAGAGGCAGCAGGGCCTCTCCTCCACGCCCCCTGCCTCCCATGATGCCTGGGGGCCCAGGCGGGAAACATGTACAAGCATGCAGGGGTCAGTGACCTGAGGCTAGGGCCGGGTGGTCCCACAGCTGTTGGAGGCTGTGACCTCACCTCAGAGAGGGGGAAGGGGAGCCAGGCAGGAGAAGGGAGGCAGGCCTAGCTCTCTCTCAGAGAGGCAGCTCCCAGCAACGTCTAGCATCCCCTTCTCTCCCTTCCCATCAGCTGTGGGGAAGTCAGGTCCCAGGAAGAGGTTTAAGGCACAGAACATCCCAATCATGGAATGTCAGAGGAGAGGAAGGACACAAATATGGAAGCTGAGAGGAACAGAGAGGGTCAGACCAGGAAGGGCCCTTAGAACATGGAATGTTAGAGCCAGGAAGGCCTCAGAATGTTAGAGCTAAGAAGGTCCTTAGAATACAGTGTCAGAAATGAGAGTGCACCAAGAACAGAGGATGTCAGAGCTGGAAGGGACCTTAGAATACAAAATGTCAGAGCTGGGAGGGCCTTTAGAACACAGGATGTCAGAAACGAGAGGGCCCTAAAAACAGAGGATGTCAGATCTGGGAGGACCCTTAGAACAGAGAATGTCGGGGCTAGGAGGGAGGACCCTGAGAACACAGGATGTCAAAACTGGGAGGGTCCTTAGAACAGAAAATGTCAGAGCTGAGAGGACCCTTAGAACCCAGTGTCAGAGTTGGGAGAGCCCTTAGAACACAGAATGTCAGAAATGATAGGACCCCAAGAACAGAGAATGTCAGAAGTGGGAGGGCCCCAAGAACACAGAATGTCAGGGCTGGGAGGGCCATTAGAACACAGAATGTAGAGTAGTTATTAATGTTCTCTGTCACCTTGGAAGGTCTCCAGTGGAGTGCCCTAGGGATCATTGCTAGGCATTAATATTTTTATCAAGAATTCAGATAAAGGAATAACTAGTCACATCATCATATCTGCCAACGACACAAAGCTAGGAGGGATCCAAGGAGATTCTTACAGACCAGAACAAAGGGTTGTATTGAACTTTAATAGGAGTATATGTAAAGCCTTATCCTTGGGTTCAAGAAATGGACTTCGCAAACGAAAACTGAAAACACATGCCTGGCCAGACAGCAACTCCTCTGAAAATTCTACGGGAGTTTTGTGGACCATTGTGTGAATGTGAGTCAACCGTGTGATAGGACAGCCGGAAAGGCTAACGTAATCCCTCCCCCCGATCTCCAGTCTCACATCCTCGAGAGCCTGTGGCGTCATAAGCTCAACATGTCCAAAACAGAACTCATCATCTTTCCCTGCCGAGCCTCCTTCCAGTCACTCACAGGTTGGTGCCTTGGCATAGTCCTTAACTCCTCACCCCACACATCCTGTGAGCTGCCCAATCTTGTTGTTCTTCCCTCCCCAACATCTCTTCCATCCAAGGCTGCAAAGCTTCCAGGAATAGGAAGGAGACGGTCCCATTGTCCTCTGCCCTCATCAGACCTCATCTGGAGTATCGTGTTCAGTTCTAGGCACTACCATTTAAGAGAGACGTTGATTAATTAGAGAGGGTCCATAAAGCGGGGGGCAAGCAGGACTGTAAAGGGGCCAAGCCCACCGCAGATGAGAATTGGCTGAAGGAACTGAGGCCATCTCCTGTGGAGAGGAGAAGGTTTGGGGAAGGAACAGAGAAGGGTATGAAGACAGATGCCTTGAGAGCGTTTGAAAGGCAGAAGAGGGAGACAACTAGATTCTGTTTGAAGGCAAATCGAGCAGCGATGGGTAGAAGCGGCAAAGAGGAAAATCTGAGCCTGATGTCAGGGAAAACTCCCCAGCACATAGAGCCGTCAAAAAGGAGAATGGAAAAGAAAAAAAAGAGGCTGAGGGCTCCCTCTTCTCGGAGGTCTTTGAGCAGATGCTGGCTGGTCACTAGTTGGTTATATCATCATGGGAATTATTTTCCCATTATGGGTTGGATTAGATGAACATGGAGAATCTTTTCAATTTTCAGAGCTGGGAGGGCCCTTAGAACACAGGATGTCATTCACAGAGGGATCTCAAAACAAGGAACATTAATGCCAGGGAACACAGAATCAGAATGTAGAATCGAATGGGTAGAATGTTAGTAGCCGACCAATTCAACACTCATTTTACAGATGGGGAAACTGAGACCCAGAGGGGCAGGGTCACATTCAGGGAATCATTGTGAAAGCCAAGAGTAGGACCCAGGTCTCATGACCCAAAGGCCAGGCTGGTGGACATAGCCGTAAGGGTACTAAACCAGTGTTTCCCTCAGCTTTGGGCCATGGACTGCTAGGAGTGGGGGGGGGCGGTTCAGAAGGCAGAGGTATCACATGGGATCCCTGATTCTATATGCATACCAAGCACTGTCATTTTGACCTTTATTCTGTTCCAACAAAATATGCAGCACGACTCAGTATAACAAATAAGCAAACATCGCTTCTGTAGATGGAATAAAATAATGTCTTGCATATATAGATGACTATTTTTCAAATGTATGTAGATGCTTCTGTGATTAACAAAATGCAGATTCATTTAAAAGCCATACAGAATTCAGAGTCACTTTTTTCTCATCATATATTTTCTTAATCAGTGGCTGTTTGGACATTCAAAAGGGGGTGAAAAGGTGGGAAAAATCATCTTGAAAGGCTGTAAACTGTACCAGACTATTGGGTCCAAGCAGATCCTAGAGCCCTACGAGAACCCCCCCCAAAAAAAACAGGAAATAGATTCCCATCGCTGGGTTCCCTCCACCTGAGAGGAAAGACCAGCACCATGTGCTAGCAAGAGAACAAAGAACAGAAACTCTAAAGACCTGAGGTCAAATCTCCGCTTGGACACTGGCTCACTGGGAGAACTTGGCCAAGTCTCCTCCCTTCTGTGGGCCTCACTGAGCCCACCCCTGCCATGAGTCCCTTAGAGTAGGGGTTCGAAGGCTCAAAGGAGAAGGCAGCTGAGAGGAACTGTAAAATCCAATACAAACTCAGATGGCAGGATCAGCACCAGATGGGTTGGGTTTCTACTGGTGAGGAAGCAGCACAGAACAGTGGAAAGAATGCTAGAATGGAAGAAGACAAATCGAGATTCCAGATCTACCACTTACTACCTAGGTGACACCTACACAACTCACTTATTCTCTTTGGGCCTCAGTTTTCTCTGCTATAAAATGGGTAAGTAGTGGAATTAATGGTTCCCCTTTACTCTGATATTCCAAGATCCCCTCAACTCTGAAATTCTATGATCTAATGTCTCTCTGAGCCCTATCATATTACACTCTAAGGGCCCTCCCAGCTCTGCCATTCTCTGTTCTAGGGATCCTCCCAGCTCTGCCATTCTCTGTTCTAAGGATCCTCCCAGCTCTGACATTCTCTGTTCTA
>NW_020949696.1:6476924-6606627 GCF_900497805.2 Vombatus ursinus
TCTGTTCTAAGGATCCTCCCAGCTCTGACATTCTCTGTTCTAAGGGCTCTCTCAGTTCTGACATTCTGGGTTCTAAGGGCTCTCCTAGCTCTAAATCTATTGATTCTATGATAACTTCCTGCTGGGTCCCAGAGGGAAGGCTGAGCTCATCAAAGAGAAAAGGCACCTTGGCCAGGCAGCCAGCTGACGGACTAGCACGGGCCACGCTCTCCAGGAAATGTCCTTCATCTTTCTCGGGCCACTCCCATACCAGGCCAGTGGAGATGGGCCCTTGCCTGCTCCAGGACCTTCCTGCCAGGAGAAGGTGTGGCAGATGGGGCCAGAGGGAACACTCTCGGAATGCCAGGGCCTCCCCCTCATAACCTCATTTAGCTGACACAGTACTTTGCCCCTCTCTAATGTAAGAGTACATATTGTAGTTAGACCCATCTGTCTTATTCCCTTAGGACTCTGTGGGCTCCATGAGGACAAGGGCATAACGTCACCTCCTCAAAGACCCAGCACCGAGCTCTGCACAGAGCAGGCACAGCTCGCAGAGCAGATAGGGACTGGGATTTCGAGTCCAAAGGAGCTCAAACCCCACCCCTGGATGCAGTGGGATCCCTGTAAGTCAGTTAACTGGTTTTAGCCTCAGTTTCCTCATCTGTAAAATCAGAACCTCACAGGATTGTTGCATGGATGAAATGAGACGATGGCTGTAAAGTGATTTGCAAATATAAAAATACCACAGAAATGGCAGTTACTGTGATTACTTGTTGGATGAATAAACAAATGGAAGAAAATAGCAGTCCTCAGTCATAACAGACATTGCTGTGTGTCTCTCTCCAGCCCACAGCCCCTTTGGACAGGGGTCACATTCCCAGGAATGATATTTTAAAATATACAAATATATAGCAATAAATATATATATTATCTAGAGCACACATCGCATTTATACATTATAAAGCTAACTTTAATGCACACTGTGGTTGCCAGGACAAAACAGGTAAAGTGGGAAGGTGACCTTAGAAACTCCTCAGATTTCTGGGGCACAGCACTGGGGAGACCTCTGGCTGAGCTCCAGGTCAGGACCCACTGCTCCTGGCAGAGAGACTTTGGACAACTCCTTTGTCCTCTCTAGGTCTCAGATCTTCTATATGAGAGGGGAGGGATCTGAACTGTAATATCTGAAAGGGCCCCCCTCCCTTCTCTGACATTCTATGCTCCAAGGGCTCTCCCATCTCTGACATTCTGGGTTCTAAGAGTCCTCCCAGTTATAACACCCTCTGTGTTCTAAAGGCCCTCCCAGCTCTGACATTGTGTGTTCTAAGGGCCCTCCCAGCTCTGACCCTTTCTGTGGTCTAGCGGCCCTCTCAGCTCTGACATTTTCTGTTCTAAAGGCCCTTCTAGCTCTGATATTCTGTTCTAAGGGTCCTCCTGGCACTGCCAATCTTTGTTGCAAGGGCCCTTCTAGCTCTGACATTCTCTGTTCTAAGAGCCTTCCCAGCTCTCACACCCTCTGTTCCAACATGATCTAAGGGCTACCCTCCTCTTTTCCCCCAGCTCTCTTATGCTATGCTCCAAAGCTCTGACATTCCCTGTGGATCTCCTGGTATGTGCCCAAGGTGGGGCAAGAGGTGTGGATGCCCAGGGTGGGGCCCTGAAGCCCTGGGCACAGTAGGCTCAGGTCCAAGTTCCGTTTGGCAGAGGCCCTGTTTCTCTCCTCTCTCTTTCACTGCTCCTCCAAATCTCCAGTATTATTTCTTCTCCAAGGTTTCAATAGCACAGTTTCTTCCCCTTTCCCCAAATTCTTTGGGGGCAGAGGAGGGGAGGGCAGGAGAACTGGCTTTGTCCAAATCAATAGACACAGGCTGTCCTCCTTCCCTCTCAGTGGCCCAGTCAGAATGCAGACCAGATCAGACCCCGCTGCCCTGGGCCTCCCTGGAAGCCTGGCTCCCCCACTCCCCCACCCACTGGTGGGATGCTTAGCTGAGCTGAAGACAGACAGAATGATAGAGTGACCTCTCAGCAGAGAAGCTGGCGGCTCCCAAGGCTGAATGTCACATACGTTATCAGACACAGTTACCAAAATAGTCCTTTTTTTGGGGGGGAGGGCAATAACTGTTTTTCTTTTTCATAAAGATTTCATTCCAGGTGGCTCAGTAAATACAGTGCTGGGCCTGAAATCAGGAAGACCTGAGACACTTCCTAGCCGAGCGACCCTGGGCAAGTCACTTCACCTCTGTCGGCCTCAGTTTTCTCATCTATAAGAGGGGAATAATAACTGCACCACCTGCCTCCCAGAGTTGTTGTGAGGACCAAATGAGATGATAATTGTACAGCACTTAGCACAGTGTCTAGCATATAGCAAGTGCTTTATGAATGTTAGTTATGATTATGATCCTGAAGTAGGTGGAGAAAGGGTGTCTTATCCAGAAATGCCTGGGATGTAAAAAACAAACAGCACCAATAAAAAAAATTTAAAGAAAAGACGAGTAGAGCAAAAACAAGAAAAATCCTTTTCCAGAGCTATCCCCAGATCCCTTTTCTCTAAGGTGTTAAAAGTTTACGATCACTTTACTCACAGTGGCAGAGGGGGCATGGCAGCGTAGTTATCATCATCACTTTTACCTAAGAAGGAAACTGGAAACCCCGAAGGTTAAGAGACTGGCCCAAGGTCATATTGCTAAGAAGAGTCAGCACCGTGGTCTGAACCTGGGTCCCCTGACTCCAAGTCCAGGTCTCTGTCCATTGTACCACACCGCCTCCCCATGGCCAAGGCCAGATTGGATGGATTAGGAGAGACCTCAGGGGTAGTCCCCCAAGGACAGCCCCAGCCCAGCTCTCTTCCGGAACATTCCCCCAGAGATGGGCACCTAGAAGTGTAGGGGGCAGCATCTCCTGTTCTGACACACAGGATGTTGGGAGCACCACTGGCTATTGAAGCCAGTTTGATCCCTTCATCATGGCCCTGGCTCTGGAGTCACAGGCCCTGGGTTCCAATCCCACTACTGAAGTTTACTACCACGCTTTGTTGGGCATAGCCTTAATCTCCCTTGGTGTCCATTTCCTCTTCCTAAATTGGGGGAGGTGGATTAAAGGGCCTAGGAGGTCACTTGCAGCTTTAGAGCCATGGTATTATCATGCAATGATCTGGGTTCAAAGCCTAAATTCCAGGACCATGGACGGGTCCCTTTCCCTTTCTGGGCCTGTTTCCTCATCTGTAAAATAAAAGGGGTGGCCCAGATAAGTCCTGACAGTCCCTTCTAGCTCCAAACCTACCTAACTGCCAGTATCCAGGGGTGCCCTGCCTTTCCCACCCCCTCATCCTTCAAGGTCCAGGTTTCATCTTACCACAGTGATCAAACCCATAAAGGAAGGATGGGTCAGTTTACAAGCACACATGGGCTGGAGCATTTTACAGGACCGATGATTAGGACATGGGTGTAGCTGGGCTGTGCCCCAGATGAGTTTCTCCTTCAAGCCAAGCTTGGTGACACTCCCATGATGACGCTTCCAAAGCAGGTAGCCAGCATCTTCCCACTGTGAGTGGTAGGGAACACTTGTCCCAAGGCCCTGCTCAAAAAACACCGGCTCCCAGTATGACTCTGGCAGGGGCAGCCAGGTGGCTCAGTGGATAGAGCACCAGGCCTGGAGTCATGAAGACCTGGGTTCAAATCCAGACTCTGACTCTTACTAGCTGTGTGACCCTGGGCAAGTCACTGAACCCTGTTTGACTCAGTTTTCTCATCTATAAAATGCGCTAGAGAAGGAAATGGGAAACCACTCCAGTATCTTTGCCAAGAAAACCCTAAATGGGGTCATGGAGAGTTGGGCATGACTGAAAATGACAAAACAGAAACATGAGCTGGGAACTATGCCAGAGAGAGCCCAGCCTGGCAGAAAGAACTGTGGCCTAGGTCCCTCCCAGCTCCTGACATCCGGTGTTCTAAAGGTTCCCTCAAATCTGATATTCTGTGTTCTAAGATCTTTTCCTGTTGCTACATTTTTCTCTGAGTCTCAGTTTTCCAATCTGTAAAGTGAAACGCCTGATCCAGGTAATATTTAAGATTCCTTCTAGCTCTTATAGGCTCTGGGTCACCCTAAGCAGAGCCAGTCATGTTCTGTAGGCCATTCCCCTCCCCTATCCTGATTGTGACCCACCAACCTCCCCCTGCCACCGTGAGTCATCCCCCAACTGACTGGACCAGCCCCTCAACTCCAGAGAGAACCCTAAGAAGCAAATAACTGTGGTCCTCTAAGATAGGATGGCAATCCCCATAGAGTACTAAAGGCTTCCTTTCAAATGAGGTGTGAGAGAAAAAAAAAAATCCAGCTTTTTCCTCTCTCCCTTTCTCTCTCCCTCTCTCTCTCTCTCTCTCTCTCTCTTACCTTCTCTCTCCCTCTCTCTCCCCCCTCCCCCTCTCTCCCCCTTCCCCCTCTCTCCCTCCCTTCCCTCTCTCCCCCCCCACTTCCCTCTCATTTATCTATAATAAAAGCATCCTAGTTCCTGGCAAGCAGACCCAGAAGGTTCCAGAAAGTCTCTCCTTTCGTCCTTTCTACTTCTCCTTTCCATCAAAAAGAGAGATCAAAATTATCCTTTTGGGAAAAAAAATAATAACAAAATTGTGGCAAAATTTCTAGTTCTCTCTCTCCCTCCCCTTTTTCTGGAGAAAAGGGGGTCAGGGGGAGCCTTCTTTAAAAGATAAAACTTTGAAGGACTTAGCTACGTCACTGAGAATCAACTCAGGGGAGGAGGAGATAGTTCTACAATCCAATGAAGAAGCATTCAGATAAATAAATAATTTTTCATAAAACGCAGTTTAGAGATAGAAGCCAGATTTTCCCCCGAGAGTAGCCGGGCCCCAAGGGAGGCTGGTTGGAAGGGGAGGGGGCCAGAGTACCTGCAGAAGGTCCCTTTCTTCCCCCTACCCTCCTCTGCAATGACAACTCATTGTCAAACCGAAAAGGGGCACCCTGTGGCCTGGGATGCCAGGGCTTACAGGGCACCCTGCAAAGGGAAGGTGGGATGTCGAGGTTACATGGACTGTTGATTTATTGATATGTGGATACAGAATGATGTTATCTGAAGGGCAGATCTCTCTCCCCCTCTATTAAAGACAGCAGCTTGGGCCACATAATGAAAAGAACCCTGGATTGGGAGGCCGAGGTCTCCCATATACTGTGACCTTGGGTATGTAACTCAACCTCAATGGACTGAAGCTTCCTGCTCTGTAAAATGAGGGAGAGTGGACTAGAGCAGAGGGGTCAAACTGAAATGTCCCAACCGGACTCATCCAGGAACTAATTAATTAATTCGGAAATTGGGTAATTGGGAAATGTTTAACAAAATAAATAAAAATACAATACCACACAGATAATGCTAATTTGTGGTTTTCTAAGTCAATATGAGCTGAGTAAGGAGGCACCCACACTGTCCCTTCCAGTCTCAGTCCCATCTAAGGTTACCTTGTATCTACTTTGTAAACATTCTGTCTATACCAGAGGTTGAGAACCTTGGCCTCCAGGCCACATGTGGCCCTCTAGGTCCTCAAGTGCAGCCCTTTGACTGAATCCAAACTTCACAGCACAAATCCCCTTAATAAAAGAATTTGTTCTGTAAAACTTGGACTCAGTCAAAAGGCCACACCCTAGGACCTAGAGGGCCACATGTGGCTCGAGGTTGCAGGTTCCCCACCCCAGTCTATACCCATATAAGTACGGGTTGTATTCACCTTTAGAGAGTGGAAGCTCCTTGAAGGCAGGGCTTCCTCTTGTCTCTGTACCCCTTGCATCTAGCGCAGTTCCTGGAACACTGGAGTACTAATGCTTACTTTCCTTTTCTCATTTATGAATTCCTAATCTGAACTTAACAAACACTGATTGATTTTTTTTTCCAGAGGAAGAAATGGAGGCTGGGAGCAAGGCACTGACATGCCCAAGGTGATGAATGACACAGCAGGGAGAGGCTGAGTAGGGATTTGAACTGTGGTGGGCCTCTAAATCCAAGGCTCCTTCCACTACGCCATGCTGTTTCTTTCTGCATGCTCTCACCATATTTTCATCCTAGATTTAGAATAGAAAGGAATCTTAAATATCACCTTCTAGTCCAAGCCCAGCCTATCCTCTCCCATTGCACGGATACAGAAACTAAGGCCCAGACAGGTCGGCCGGTTGTTGTACAAGATCCCACCAGTAATGAGTGGCAGATTCAAACCCATTCCCTCGGATTCTGAATGTAGGGCTCTTTCCAAGACGCCCTCAAGCTTCTCATCATTCCATGAGGTTATTTCTCTCTCTCTCTCTCTCTCTGGAGTGTTATCTACGCAATACCAATATTAATGACAATTATTGCTCACACCTATACAAGGCATCTATGAGGACAAGAAAGCCAGGGCATCAGCCAATCTTCTCAGGCTTCTGGAGAGGGGCCTGCCCCCAACCTGGAAGGGAAATGCCAGGCACCAGCTGTGGGGACAGGAGAAGAGGACCAGGACCCTCTTTCCCCCAACATCTAGCACATCTCAGGCCTTGGGGGTTGTGAGGGGTCAGGGATTAAGCACACTGGTATCAGGGAGCAGGAACAAGGAGGCCCCTACCGTGGGGAAGGAGGGATGGGATTACAGGCCCCAAGAGATAATGGACTCAAGGGAGAGGCAGCCCCTTGTGCTGAGGACCAGAGAACAAAGCCCGGACGAAGGGATGGATTAAACCTCTCTACTCCTGCCTGCTTCCCAATGGTAAAGAGGAAAGAGAAGAAATGTTCTAGACACAAAGGCGGGGGGGCCCACTTCTGCAAAGGAGCCGAGAACAGAAAGGAATGGGAGAGAGAAAGGAGATAGTTTTTTCCTTCTGCTCTATTCCCAGATCAAAAAAAAAAAAGTCCTTTCAAAAGGGGAGATTTCAAGGTGGGGAAGCAGGCAGGTTCTGGCCCCTGCCTCCCCTCTTCTCCCTCATCAGGCCCCTCCACACCCCCAAGGCCAAGCCCCAGAGTCAGGAACTAACAACTAAAAGCAGAGTGGGGTGTGCCCCTTAGAATTGGGACTGTGACTGAGGAAGGAAGAGATGGGGGGGGTGGGGGGTGGGGGGCGGGGGGAGTGGTAACTGCAGGCTTTCAGATCCTTAACTCATAAGGTCTGAATGAGCGCCATGCCCGCCCACCTCCTCATCCATGTGCCATTTTCCTAAGTCTGGACTCCTCCCCAACCAAGCAGAAATTCTTGAGGGGAGGGGGCTCAAAAGGCATGGGTCCCTCATGTCTTTCTCAGGGACCCTCTTAGGCCAAAAGCTAACTGTCTTCTCCTCAGCCCCAGCAATGTCACCATCCAGGACAGCAACGGCCCCCAAAGCCCACCTAAACCCATACACGCCAGTCTTCCTTCTCCCCATGTTGAAAAGCTGGGCTAGGTCACAGCCCTCGGGGCCTAGAAGGAGATCATTTTGGAGCCAGGAAGGAGAAAAGGAAGAGAGAAGAGAATCATAATTCTTTGTCAATACATGATATGATGGCTCACTTGTACTTTGGATCCAAAGATACACAGTGAGTTCAGAGGGTGTCATGCCAGGCCCAAATTCTGCCTAGTAACAGCCTGAGGTGTCAGTCCTGGGCAAGCCATTCTGCAAGACAGTTTGGAGCCATGGGAGATAAGGTATGATACCTGTTCATGTTCTTTGACTCAGCAATCTCAGTATTGGCCACTTATGCCCAGGAGGTCAGAAGGAGGACAAATGGTCCCACCTACACCAAGACATCCAAATTAGCCCCTTTGGTGGTACAAAATAACAGGAAACCAAGTGGGTGCCATGATGGCGGACCCGCTGAACAAACTACGGTATAGGTAGGACATCGGCAGGCCGTAAACAACAAATGTGGAAGATGCCGAAAAAACACAGGCGGACTCAGACCAACTGACGCAGAGCAAAGCAAGAGTGGGGAGCATGATCAACATGGGGGTCACAACAACGTCGATGAGAAAAGAAAATGAAAAGGAAGCCGAAAGCTGAGGAGTCTTGGGCCAGGAGAACAGATAAAACACAGGGCCCTGGAATCTGGAGAGGGGGTGCCTACAGGGACTGAATGTTGCATACACGCCTAGATGAGGTTACTTGTCAATTGTTCTCATAGAATTGTTCTTTGTTAAGAGGGAGGTGGCTGGGGGAGACATTACCCAGAAATGACAAATGAAAGAAAATAGTAACAATCCCTAGAATTGGAGACTCTGGCTTCAACGAAGAAATTCCCTGATCCAGACTAAGAATGGCGGTTCTCACCTGCCTCTTCAGGACCCCACCTGCATCTCTGGCCCCACTCAGCCCAGACCCCACTGCACCCAGAGCTGACCCCCCGCCAAGCCAGGCCAGTTCCACCCCACATACAGGGCCAGGGCCATTAGATGTACATACATAGGCACACGTACAAATACACTTGCACACACATGTGCAGACACACACATACATGTGCATGCATGTGCACTCAAAGTTCTAGCATCCCTATACCTTTGGCTGAGCTCAAGGAACCCCGGACATCATTTCCTCTCCCTGGGTCTGTTTTCTCATCTTTAAAATAAGGAAGTCAGCAAGTGTGGCCCCTAAGATGAGAGACATAAATGCACCTCAGAAGTGGGGATCTATGGATGTGGAACGCTACAAAAACTCTTAAGACCGTCTGACGTATTGGCTCGATTTGCTGAACTTCTTTTCCCCTCTTTTTTATTCTTCTTTTTATTTATTTCTCTCTATTATCTATTTCCCTTTTAAATTTCATTCCAAGATAGGTCTCGGGATGATGTGAGAACAAGTATTTCAATCCAACTTATATATATGCATGGAACCACACGCACAAGAGTTAGGACTGGCATCTCTGAGGTGCCCCCACCTCTAGGGTCTTAGCCCCAGGATTCACAGGACGCCTAGATTCCAAGCATGGTCAGCCCCACAGCTAAAGGCGGGAGCACTGCAGGTGTTCCCGGGCAGCTTAGGAGCTGGCCACAGTAGGGCTAGGACAAAGGAGCTGGGCACCCTCCCATGCCTAGGGGCACCAGAGAAGATGGGAGAGCAGCCTGGCCAGGGCTCAGCCTCTTCCAGCCTCCATCCCACTTCCTCACACCCTTTGGGGGCAGGGGGTATGAATGATGTGATGAATTCCTCAAAGGGGCAGTGAAGAAGAAATAGACCGTTCCCACCTTCCAGGCTTAGGCTTCCCCCACAGGGTAAGAGATGGTACACTGAGCCCTCTCACAAAGAAAAGAGATCCACTGCTGCTGTTTACCAGCAGCCCAGGCCCAGCCCAGTGCGTGATGGGAAGGAAGAGCCAACATTAGACACACACACACACACACACGCATGTGAGCACACAGTATCACAGGCGCTTGTACAAATACACACGTTCCCTCCTACATTCCATCACACACATACCCTCACACGCATGCCTGCACACACACTCCCCACACACACAATGCTTCACAAACACACACAGGCTTGCATACAGGCATAGCCGGTATTTCCTGAGAAGCCAATGTCCAGCATTGAACAAGGATGCTGCCCATCTCTTCTCCCCCATTTACAAAGGGGATGATGGCTGCAACAGCCCAGAGCAGACAAGCCACCTGCCTCAAATCACACAGCATATTGGTGGCAGAGATAAAATTAGAAGTCAGAGTGGGTAGGGTGTAACATGGGCCCCTGCCCACCCTTAACGCTCTTCCTGAAACAGGAGGCTCATTGCTTTGGAGAGGGGACCCGTCCCAGTCACAGTCCAGGTAGACAACCCATCCACTGAGCTCCCTGCCTGTTTGAGGAGATAAGACTGTCCCCCAAGAACTCCATTCTCACTGTTCTGGAGCAAACCACCTGAGACCAGGTCAGAGAAATTTGAGGAGGAGCGTAAGTCCACCTGGGACCCAGCATCCATCCTGCCAGCTGGTTCTTCTCATCTCTCTGCAAATGTCCTCCTCCTTTGAAATCCACAGCTCCAGCTCCGTTCAGGGCCCCTTTTAAAGTCAGCTTCCCCTCCCTGACCCTGTCTGATCTGAAACTCAGAATGCCTCATGGCAGCTGGCTCAGAATGAGACCCTAGAGGACACTTCCCATGCCCTAGATCCCTACCCCCTTGTCACAGGCCTTTCTGGAGACCCAAAACATCTCTATTCTCCCCTTGCCACACATGAATCCGACTTCCATCCGATTCCCTAAACACCCCCTCTTAATCACCATTTTTAAAAAGCATAAAGGATTTATAAACATAAGGGACATTAGCAATCTAGTATAACACCTCTACTTTACAAAGAAGGAAACTGAGGTCCAATGAGATCACCAAACTACTAAGTAGCAGAGTCCAAATTCAAACCCGGATCTTAGGACTGCAAGTTCAAAATTCCTTCAACCGTATGATCCTTACCACTGTTTAAGGCCAAAAATATTTTGACTCCTGGGATAAATGACACAAATTCCTATGACAAAGACAGAAGAGGAAAAGATCTCCTCTGGCCAAAAGAAATCTAAGTCTCCCTCCGTTCCTCCTTTTCTATCAAGGAAAATTCCTCCCCAACGGGTAACAGGAAAACAAGATTTCAAAATCCCTTTAAACACTGGACTATGGTGGTCTTTTTTTTTTTTAACCTTTTTGTACATGTGAGTTTTTTAATGCAAAAACTCAGCAAGAGCTCTCCCTCTGAAGGTGCCCATGTTAGTGAGGGAATGACGGCTCAGGGGGAAAAAAGGGCATTCACACTTGGAGGGGAATCTTCCCTGATAACACTGATCAATTTTATTCCTATTTCCATTCAAGGGTCTGCCTGGCGGAGACCCTCATTCATGGGAGAGCTGCCAGTCACCCTCCACCTCAGTTACTGAGGACCCGAACCCGTTCTCCTGAAACAGTCTCGCCATCCCAAAGGAAAGGCTTGGCGCCAGGGGCTCAGGAATGGACCAAAACTGTTTGGCTGAGCAGAGAGAGGCAGCCAAGGGATGAGGGGCCATCCCTACATCGCAGGCGAGATCCAGGCACAGGCTGACCTGGTCACAGAATCGAATCAGGGCATTGAAAACAAGACCATAGAGAAGAGAGGGACCGGAAGAGAGGACGCTGGGTACCATGCAGGATCTAAGAGAGAGTCGTTAGAATTAGCAATTTAGAGGATCTCAGGGCTAAAAGGAAATTTGGAGGTCACCATCACCAGGCTCTGGCCTGCCCAGCACCCGCTTCTTCTCAACAGCCTCCCACATCAGCCAGAGCCCTTCTTCATCGACAAGGTGACTCCCATATCAAAAGTACGATGGAAAGAGAGAGATTTAGAGTCAGAGGAGCTGGGTGCCAGAATCCCCGCTCTGAGAAGTACTCCCAGCATGACCTTGAGCAAAGGGTCAAACTCGATGGGCTCCCAAATGTCCGCAATCCACTCTCCACCCCTTGGAGACCTTCCAACCAGTAACAGCCAGAGGGTAACCCTGCTTGGGGGGAACGCTGGCACCAACTACAGGGTCCAGACAGAACAGGCCCAAATGCCGACATCTTCACTCATCAGAAGGAACCGCTTCAGGGAAGGTTAGGTCACGTTCTCCTTAGGGAAGTTCCAGGCACCCCTCAGCCACCTCTCCTCTGAATCGTTCATGAGTCATCCCTATGGCCACACAGGCAGGGCACCAGGCGGGATGCCCCCTCCTCTTCCTGGGAATTCAGAGCCCTAGGGGCCCTGGTGACCTTTGTCAGGAGACCCTGGTCCAACATAAGGGTCTTCCCTTCTTAAGCTACTCAGAAAAATAAGCTGGTGGCTTTAGAGCCGAAAAGAAACCAAAGACGTTGGCTGCCCCAAGCCCCTCATTTTACAAAGGATGAAACTGAGGTTTGAAGAGGGGAAGAGATTCAGTCCACAGTCAGACAAGTAATAATGGGATTTGATCTCAGGCCCTAAATAATAATAACAACAACAACAACAACAACAACAGTAGTCACAGATAACAACTTGTTCTCAGACCATTACGATCAGAACTCTTGTAAAAAAAAAAAAATATATATATATATATATATATATATGGAGATAATCATAGCTGGCATTTAAGGTTTGCAAAGGGTTTTACATTCATTATATCATTTAATCTTCTAAACAACCCTGTGAGGTAAGTGTAATATTATCCCCATTTTACAGACCGGGAAGTGACTTGTCCAGGGTCACACAGTAGTAAATGTCCGAGGTGGAATTCAAACTCACACCTTGCTACCTCCAGTGCTGTCTGCTAAACCACACTACCTTCCCTCCTCACTGTCCCCTACCAGTCTGTCTGAGTATTTCTACCTGCCCCGGGCCCAGGTTCTGAGATTATAATAACAGTTAACAATAATAGCTAACATTTCTATAGCTCTTACCATGTGCTAGATGCTGTGCTAAGCCCTTTACAATTATTATCTCCTTTGATCCTCTCCACAACCCAGAGAGGGTGGGGCTGTTACCATCCGAATTTTTACCAATGAGGAAACAGAGACAAACAAAGGTTAAGTGATCTGTCCAAGGTCAAACAGCTGTCTGAAGTCAAATTTGAATTCAAGTCTTCCTTGACTCCTGACCCCGTGTGCCACCTAGCTGCCCCATTCCTGCCCCTCCCAAGCTCCCTCAGTACCAACATTCTGGGTTTGGTGTGGTCAGAGAAATGCTCCCAGCCCATCGTCCCCCTTCTTTCTTCTATGTGTGTGCATTTTGTATTTCAACACGTGGGATTGCATGTGCAGGGGTGGGTGCCCACATAAATGATGTTGCCACCGATTATAAAACAGTCCCTTTTGCAGCAACATCACATCAGACAGGAGTGGCCGCAGACCAGACTTATTCTCAGGGCCCCACAAGCTGGGTTGCCATTAGCTCTAGACTGGCCCCCCATGAGTTTAAGCAGATCCCAGAGATTCCATGGTCTAAGACGCAGCCTTGCAGCCCAAGGATTTGGAAGCAGAGGGGAAATCAAGCACCTAACAGCCTCCCCTCCATGTAATGTCCCTGCTGCATCAAGAAAGCCACCTTCTCTTCTCTTGAATGTTCTGTGTAAAACCAGACCCTGCCCAGCTAGCGGGACCGGAGGCCCTCCCCATGCTGGCTGAGCAGGGCACAGGCCCTCCAAAAGCAGGTGAGAAAAAGTGCCATGCCAAGCTCATTAATTCCCCCCACATTTCCAGAAGGCAGCAGGTGAAATTCAGCTCTACCATGCACCCACCACTGCACACGCAAATACACGTGTTAAAATACTGTAACACACAACACACACACACATACAAGTAAAAAGGGGAAAGGGAGGAAGGGGACACCTCCCTAACCACACTGAACCTGGAAGAATGTTGATTCCACAGGAGATGGGGGGCAGGAAGAGGGAATGATGCCAACTGGCACCTGGTACCTCTGCCATCTTAGAAGAGAATCACAGTTTTGACTTCCGCCATTTTCCGAAAAACTGGGCCACCTCTCCCTTTGCAGAGTACAGTACCCCTCCAGAATCCCTTTGGTACCACCAGGGAGGAACACCCATTCCAACCCTGGCAAAGCTCAGCCTGGTTAGTTTGGCCAACACTAGTCAGTCCCTGCTCTGTCTGGACCAAAGACCCACTGCCATCAAGACCCTCCCTCTCTTCTCCCCAAATTCACATCTGCTTCCCTCCCTTTCCCAAATAAAAACCACTCCTTGAACACCCCTCCCCAAAAAATAAGCCTCTTTGTACCCAGCAGGTGGGAAAAAAGAGGTGGAGGACAACACTCCGTAAGGATAAGGAGCAGAGCTCACCCTAAAAATGGCAACACTTTGCCCCCAGGGTCCTAGCCAGATGTCAGAATGATGTACTAGCAGCAGCCTACATCTGGATACTAAACATGCAGCTGTCAGGAATCTCAGAGAAGATAGCTCGAGCAGGAGAGGAGAAGGAGGATAGGCTGGTGGAAATCTGGTTAAAGGCATGATCCCCGTTTGCTTCTGGCCAGATGTTAACTAGGCCAGAAGAATCCCATCGAGGAGAAGACGGGGGCTGAGAGGAGACGGGGAGAAGGAAGGTAACAAATACATTAAGGATGGGCCATGGGGCAACAGGGAAGGGAGACCTCAGAAAGAGGGGGCGGGAGGATTAGATATCCCAAGGACTGAGATGGACCAGGAGGTGAGGGAAATGGGGTCACGCAGCCAGGCAGACACAGAGTGGTGAGACGATGGGATTGGAAGCTTCAGATTGGCTGAGATCACACAAATCCTCAGCACAAGCATCTCCCTAGCCTCGTTCCAAGCAGGAGCTGCCCATGACCAAAGAGGCTGGAGACCCTGGCCTGGGGACCCCCAAAGGATGTGGGTGCCAGTGGGCTTCTCCTTTGTCAATGCCTTCTTCAACCCAAAAGCCAAAGAGCCTTGGCCTGACACTCAGGGCCCTTCTGCCCACCTTCGACCCCCCTGCTCTGGAGCCCCAGTCGGGGTCTGGCCCACCTGATGTGTGGCCCATGTGCCTCCCTGGCTCGGTCTCATCACTCGCCTTATGCCAACCAGCATGCACCATCATCCCTAAACCCCCACCCCACAAACGCCCTTTTTTGGCCCCACACAGCAAGGGACACATCGGGGCATAAGCTACCAGGAGCCACCTGACTTCAACGTCACAGCCAGGGGACAGGAGGGGCTCCAGACCCTTGCTCTGTGGACAGAGCAGAGCACCCCATTTTACAGAGCTAGCTCTAAAGAAGAGGAAAGAGGAAAAGGATGGAAAGCAGCTAGCAGCCCCCTGGCCCTCTGCCCATTCCACCCCCACAACCACACAGCTTTCAATAATTCAAATCAGTACTAGGACCACAAATTTAGAATTGGAAGGGACCTCAGAGGTCATCCAATCCAACCCCCTCATTTTCCAAAAGAGGAAACTGAGGCACAGAGCAGCTAAGGCATCCAGGCTCTAAGAGTGATTTAGCAGAAACAGCCCTGGATTTCAATGCAGACAATTTGGGTTCAATCCCAGCTGGTCTCCTTGCTAGCGATGAGACTTTGGACAAGCCATTTGATGTCTCTGTGCCTCAGTTTCCTCCCTCTGTAAAATGACAGGGCTAGACTGGATGGTTTCTATCTTTCCTTCCAGTTCCAAGCCCTATTAGCCTAAAATCTGAACCCCTGGGACCAGGGGATTGGAGAAGGAAAGAGACAGAGAAGGGACACCGCACCCCATCTGAAGAGATACCATTCTTTGCCCTCTCCCACTTCACTCAGATTCTCTCTTCCTGCCAGCTCCCCACTAAGAACCACCATCCACCACTCCCCACAGGTCCATCCTCACTCACTCTGTCCCCACGGGCCTCGGGGGGCAGGTAGCAGCTGGCAGCAGGGGGCAGCCGCCATCCTCTCACACTGGGATGAGCAGGGGGCAATGACGACGCTGCAGCTGAACCCTTGGGGACAGCACCCTGACATCGCTCATCATTGCCCACCAGTTCCTAGAACTGGACTCCTGGCCCCTAAGGAGTGACTACAACAGGGAGGGAGGGGAGAAAGAGAAGATCAATTCAATTAAAAGATAACCCTCCTGAGGTAGCCAGCCAGTCCTCAGCAATGTCCCAGACCCCTAAGGCACGCGCACCATTGGTGACCAGCCAGACCGAGCAAATTGTACCACGGGCACGGCCCTATCTTTGTCTAAATGCCAAATGGGGCTGTGTTCCTTCGGCCAGCCGGGCACGCACAGGAAATGCATTTCACAGCAGGCAAAAATGTAATTCAGGAAACACTGCCACATACTTATTACCTATATGCAGGTACAATGGAACACGGAAACCAGGAGAGAATATTTATTTCTCTCCCCTTGGCTTCCTCAGAGATGCAGAAGATGGGCTTGGCCGTTGGTTGGTCGGCCGACCGGCTGGCTACTCTCAAAGTCCAGAGATGACCAGGTGTTTACCTGTCCTGTGGTCATCATCACCAATCCCTCCATCCCTTCTCCATGCTACCAGCCTCCTCCTCCAGCCCACGAAGTGGGGCGGCTTATCCTCCAGGTTGCTGAAGAGCAAAAGTCTCGGCCCACCAGCCAGCACCAGGAGCAGGAGCAAGTTGTCTGTCCCTACCATCTCAACGAATGGCCTCCAGGTTGCGTTAAGCCTGGAGGGCAGTGGTAGAAGGGGCAGCCCAGGCAAGTAAGGGGTGACAGAGCAAAAGACTCCACCATCCACCCAAGAGACAGACCCCTGCTACAGCCGCAGCCATTTGGGGGCCTCTGTCACTAGGTTATTAGGGGGCTACCTCTCTGTTTCATAACCCAAAGTGACAATGATCCCCTCCAAAATATTCAAAAGCCAACTACGCCTCGTCCCGGTTCCACAGGGAGTCAGGTTTGTCTGTGACTCTTTTGTCTCAGGATAGCAAAGCCACAACTTCCCGTCGGCCTCCCCAGCGGATGGCCCGCAACCCCAAGCAGGACCACGGAAGTCCTGTCTCTTAGCTGCGGCCGGAGTGGGGGATGCAGAGAGAACCCATCACCTAGGGCTGCTGAAAGCTTCAAACAGCCCCCTGAGGACTCATCAGGGCCGCCAGAGCTCCCTAAAAAGACAGCTGAGCTCCGGACAAGCCAAACCCGTGCCTCCAACCTGACGATTGATTTTTAATTTGGGTACAATTATCAAGCGTGGATTACTGTAACGAAGGCAAATTGCTCACACTGTACAATATTAGCTTGATCCCGCGAGCCAAGCCCACATGTTTTCGGGATTATATCTTTTTATTTCTAATTTGTCACAGCTGGGAAGCCTTTGCACACACATTTTAAAAGATCGAGGAAACTCAGCCCCCTGTTCCCCACACACACACCCCCACCACCACTGGCTCTGCCCCTAGAAATACGGCGACCTCTTTCACTCCTCAGGTGGAAAGAAGATAGCAGACCCCAAGAGGAGAAGAAAAGATGGGACCTCGGAATAGAAAACCTCCTAACGATCCATCTACTTGAAGATAACTGGGCCATACCGCAGCAGCTGGGGCTGGGGCTAAAGGCAAAGTACAGCTCTGGGGTTCCTCTGTCACACTAAGCACCACTAGCTGCACCCCCAAAGGTCCCAACACAGGGAGAGATAGAGCAGTGTAGAATGCCACACCTACAGGGCAGAGGGAAAAGCAGGGGGCATGTCCCAGGGCGTGCAGCCCTGAAACAGCCGACGAAGGAAGGCAGCAAGAACAAGGGACCCTATAGTCAGGAAGTCACCAGGAGTTGGGGGGTGGGGGAAAAGAATCATTCAGGGGCCTTCTTCCAAATGGCTACTTGTCTCTCTCGTAACCCAAAGTGACGTGAAGCCCTGCAAACATCAGCCATGATTTCAGCATCCCCTAATCCCCAAGTTTGATATATTGTGCGGCCGACAGAGAAGTCCCGTCCCTTCCTTACTTAAGGGTCTCAGCATATGTTTGGCATTTATGAGAACAAAAGGCCCAGCCACGCCAGCGAGTTGGGAAGGAATTGAAGCCGTAACCAAAAACTTCGGAAGAAGGGGGGAGGGAAAAAATCCCCCTTCCTTCTCTGCTCCCCACAGCCCGCACCCCCCTCCCAACCACTACCACTAGAAAGAGAGAGAGATAATAAATTCCATACGCAACAGAATTCGACCCCTCGAGAAAGCTATCACTCTCAGCGCTAGAGAGAGGGACAAAGCCAGGAGTCACCCTGGCCCCCAACTTCTGAGCACCCAGTCAGCAGGCTCACAGCTGGGCCTGGGAAACGAGGGAAGAAAGGGGATGAGCGGGAGAGAAATGGATTCAAGCTAGGGGAAAGGGGTTCAAGGGTGCCTTGAAAGGGTACTTTGATGGGGCTGGGGGGGCAGGTCTGCCCTCCCAATGTCCCCTGTGATACACTGGAGTTTCTGGTTCAGAAACCCCCAAAAGCGTTCAGGAAACTTTCCAAACAACTTCCACGAGAGACGTCCAGGAAGAAAAGGAGCTAGTGGACTGCCGGGAGACAGACGGGAAATGGTTTTTTAAAGACCTTCTCTCTGGCTTGGATCTCCCTTCCAAGTGACCCAGAAGCAAGGGATGAATGAGGCAGAAGTGAGGTGTGTATGTATGGGGGGGGGAGTCCCAGGGGGCCCAGCAAATGGCTTGACTCACCTATATTTCTCACCCTCTGCCTGCTCTTGCTAACAACCCACATTCGTGCAATCCGAGCAAGTAGGATCCCGACGTAAAGAGGGGAACACCCTCAGTGGATTTTTGGGGGGAACCCAACATACCAGTACCGATCCTTAAGCTCAAGGAGAGGGAGATGAAGGCAAGCAGCAGGATGACAACATGGGTCCAAAGGCTAACGGGGAGAGATCTGCACATACAATCCAACCCGCTTCACAGGCTTGCTGGGGCAGGAAATGTTTCCGATCCACAGCCCTGGTCTCTCCCTCCCCCACCCCCCCCAACTTTCTTACAAGCCCCACACAGCCTGGGGATTTTGTACGCCTCTCTTAGGTCAAGGCTGGCCCCCTGCTCGGAGCACAGGGTCTTCTAGAGAGATTTCAATCCCCTTTCCCACACACAAAAAAACCCAACCCAAAATTATTAAGAACAGGAAAGTAACTTTGATGGCTGCAGAGAAGAAATGGCCTCTGCCTCTGCGGCAGAAACTCCAGAATCCTACCAAAGCCAGCTGAGGCCGGGAGGCCAGATGTCCACAAGCAAATGTGCTGAATAGGAGGAGAAGGTAGAAGGAGGGAAAAACCCAGAAAACAAGAGGGGAAAAAAAAAACTTTCTTGGAAACCTGGCATTGACATTTATAACCCAGTGGCAGGACGATGAGGCTTTCCAGTCCCGGGTTTATTGGACAGAGAGCTGAAGAAAGAGCAGGCTTAGAAACAGAATGGGAATGGACCAGGCACTGGGAATCCCAGAATTCAGATAACCCATTTTCCTGCCCCAAGGGAAAGATCTCCAGTAATCACATGGTGTTAATTGCCAACACAGAAAGCTTTCCTTCCGAGTTTTTGGGGGATGCCTTAGACTGCAGTCATGCCTCCCTGCAACTCTACGACCATCCCCACCATTTACAGCTGAAGTCAGGGCCCCGCAAAGGAAGGACCCAAAAGCAATAAAGGTGACAGGAGGGAGAAGTTAAGTCAGAAAAATGGAGAGGCAGAGAGAAAGTGGGTACAAATTGAAAAAGGAAGGCTGAACTGGTCCCAAAGTTCAGACTGGGAGAAGAAGCCCCTGGAGTCTGAGCAGCTCAGTCCCCAGCCAATACAGGTAGCATACTCTGAATTTGGAGGGGCCAGACCTGAGTATGAATCCTGGCTTTGCTGCTTACTTGATATCTGACCTTGGGCAAGTCATTTCCCTATTTGTACCTCAGTTTCCTCACCGGTAAAATAATGGGCATAGACAAGACAATTTCTAAGGTTCCTTCTAGCTCTACATTTTTATCCCCCCCCCACCTTCCCCTCCTACCAATGTTCCTTTTAGTCTATAGGCCAAACCGCACCCCAGGCCAACCCAAATACCTGAACTGATGCAAGCCTAGCCCTCCTCTTTTCTTTCTCTGCCACTGAGGGACCGGCCTATTCCAGAAGAACCAAGGTAGGGGAGGTAATGACATTGAGGATATCCCAAAGCCTAGGCAAGAAGATTCCTGGTAAAGGCCTCCCAACCCAGACTGTCATAGGGCACTTCACCTGCCCCAAAACGGCCCACACCAATCCAGTACTCAGAAAGCTGTACCACCACCCCTCTTGGCCTTTGCCCTGCGAGGGGGCCAGGTCAGGTTTTCTGGACCACCACCAAGCACCACAGCCTTGGAAAAGAAGGTTTGGCTCTTGACTCCCCTCCTACAAGAAGGGGCCCCAGTAACCCTTCCGAAAAGGGTTTCCTCCCATTCCCCGAACACTGGCTACCAAACACCCTTCCCCAGCAACACCGAGAAAAACCCAAGTCCTCAGCTAACGCTGCTGTGTGTGCATGTGTGTATGTGTGTGTGCTCCGGCCCCCTGGCAGAGCCTACATTGTAGCTATGAACTCCTTCCCCAAGGGCGGATTCCCCCTTGTCGGGAAGGCTATAGCAGCGGAGGGTCTGGGGTTGGGAGGTGCTGGGATGGAAAGGAGAAAGCATGAACTCCACCAAACCTCTCCCCGGACCCCGGGCACTCCGGGGAAAGGAACTAGCTAACCCCGGTTACGTGGGTGACTCTTCGATGGGAAGGGGAGGGAAGGCCTCCAGGAGCCCTAGAAACTTGGCCAGGAAGGGGAGCCCCTGCCTCCCGGCCCGGGCAGAAAAACTTGGTTGGAAGTTAGGGGTCCCAGCCAGCAGGGAGGGTGCGCCCGGGGCTGGGGAGAGTGCAGAGGGGGGCGCCAGCGCTCACCTGGGGTTACTCCGGTTCCAGTAGACGGCATAGCGGTCGGAGATCACTTTGGCCGCGTCGTCCGTGCACACGCGGACCCAGGCTAGGGCGAGCAGAAGCAGCGCCAGCAATCTGGGCTGCACCATGGTGCGGGTCCGCTCCGCTCCTCGCTCCGCTCGACTCGCGGTCTGGCCGCCGGCTTGCCGCCCTCCTCCTCCTCCTCCTCTTCCTCCTCCTCCTCCGCCCCCGCCCCCGCCCGGCCGCCGCCTCCCCCCAGCTCCGAGCTCTGGTCGCCCCTGCGAAAGCTGGAAGGTGAGGGGCTTGGGCTGGCGGACAGGCGGGGGGATGGGAGAGGAGGGGGTGCCTCCTCCTCCGGCTCCTCGGGGCTTCTAGGCGCCGCGTCCGTTCCCTTCCTCCCCTTCCTCCTCCTCTCCTTCGCCTGACAGCGCGCTCCCGGGGGCACCAGCGGTTCAAGCTGCGTGCGGCTGTCTGGGCGCGCTCAGAGATCCAGACAAGAGGGCGGCCTCCGTCCTAGGCGCACTGGGGCGAGGCGGGAAGTCCACGCTCTCTTGGGCTCCCGGAGCCGATTGCACGCCTCCGGACCCAGCAGCCAGGTCCTCGCGAAGGGTGGATGGGTGGGTGGGGGCAGCCGCTGGCGACAGGTGGCGACGAACCTCTCCACGCCGCCGACCCCGGTCAGCTTGGTAAAGAAGTCAGGCGGAGACAAAGTTTTCGGCGCCCATGGTCTCTCGAGGGGCGGGGGAGGAAGGGGGGGGCCTGGAGGCGGCAGTGGCGACTGAGCAGGCGGAGGGGGGCGCGAAGACCCCTCTTAGGCTGCCCCCCGCAAAGCTGCAGTGGTCCGGCCGGGCGGGGTGGCTCGGCTGGGGCGCTCACAGCCCCCTGGGCACTGCATCCACCTCACCGATCGCCCGGTGCGCCTTCCCCGGCGGCCCCATCCTGCCCGGGCGCTCGAGTCCCAGAGCCGCCACTACCGGCGCGCTCCGCCTCCTTCCTCCCCCTTCCTCCTCCTCCTCTTCCTCCTCCTCCTCCTCCTCCTCCTCCTCCTCCTTCTCCTGCCTCTCTGTCTTTCTTCTCCCCCTCGCCCCGGCCCGGCCCCGGCCCCCGCCCCGCCCCGGCCGGGGGCCGCCTCCCCCAGCCTCCTCCCGCCTCTTCCTTCTTCTCCCCCACCCGGCGGCGGCGGCGGCGGCGGAGGCGGCGGCGGCTGCGTCCCGGGCGCTGGGAGCGGAGGGGCGCGCGGGGCGCCAAGACCACAACAGGTTCGCTAGGGGCTGGGGGCGAGGGGCGGCCGATCGAGCGCCCCCTCCCCTCGGGGCCCCGCCCCCTCAGGCCCCGCCCCTGCGTCCGAGCCCCTCCCCCGCTTCTCCCACCCCCCTCCCGCCTGGGGATTGGAGCAAGCGCCCCGACAGGCCAGGTCGGGCCAGGGCCTGGGGGGGTGGGGTGGGGGGAAGAGGGAGGGAACAAGGCGGGAGAGATGGGAGGGGGGAGTCTGACGCCCCCTCCCCTTCAGGCCCCTCCCCCTCCCTCCTTGCGGGACCTGACGATTGGAGCAGGCGCGCGGACAGGCCAAGGCCCGGTTGGGGCCTGGGGAGCGCGCGGGCAAGAGGCGAGGGTCTTCCCGGCGCGCAAAGTTGCGCCGCTTTGCAAGCCGAGAGTGGAGGGCTTTCCTCCTGGGCCCGTCGTCAGCCTCCCTCGGGCTGCAGCCAGGGCCTGGCCTCCCCTGCGGGCGGTGGCTGCAGCTGCAGCGGCTGCGCCCCCCCGCCGGCCGCCCCCCTCTCCCCCCCCCCCCCGGGGCCCCGCGCTTTCTGCGCGGAGGCCACATTGTCACCGCCTTCGGCGCCCCCTCCCCC
This sequence comes from Vombatus ursinus, assembly GCF_900497805.2. NCBI lineage: Eukaryota > Metazoa > Chordata > Mammalia > Diprotodontia > Vombatidae > Vombatus > Vombatus ursinus. Next base: position 6,499,067 of record NW_020949696.1, read on the forward strand.
TCCTCCTCCCCCCAGGCCCAGAGGCGGGGCCGGGCTGGCGGCTACCACCCCAACCCAATCCCCCCACCCCTCGCAAGGGTCCCAGCTCCTGCCCCCCAGCCTGCTCGGAACACACACGCACACGCACACACACTGCAAGCACACACATCGTGCGAGGCCGGCGGCCGCGGGAGAAACTGCTCCATCCCTCTGTCTCTTGGGGCTCATTCTCCCCATCTCTTTCCCGCCCACCTCCCATCTCAATCTCTCATCGCATTTAATTGTGCCTCTGACTCTGACCCCCTCCTATCTTGTCTCCCTAGGTCTCAGTCTCTCATCCTCTCACTCCATCTCTCTGTCTCTGTTTCATCTTGTCTCTCCCTCTCCTCTTGTTCCTCTGCCTCTCACCCCGCATCTTTTGTCTCTCAATCCATCTCTTTGTGTCTCTGGCCCTTATCCTCTCTGCCTCTCATCGTGCCTCTCCTTTCCTCTCAATCTCTCCCTCTCATCGTATTTCTCTGCCTCCCAGCCCTTATCTTTCTTTGTCTCTGTATCTCTGGCCCTCATCCTCTGTCTCTCATCTTGTCTCTATGTGTCTCATACCCTTTCTCTGTCTCTATTTGCGTATTTGTCTCCTTGGGTTTCTCCCTCCTCTGTACTTTCCCTTTGCGGCATTAAGCAAGTTATTTACACTCTCTGGGTCTCAGTTTCCCCATCTTTAACTCTAAATCCTTGTGCTTTTATGCCAGTCAGTGTGAGAGGGAGAGAAAAGTACAGGGATTTAGAGTTAAAGATGGGGAAACTGAGACCCAGAGAGTGTAAATAACTTGCTTAATGCCGCAAAGGGAAAGTACAGAGGAGGGACTCAAAGCTGGGTCTGCTAACTCCAAGACCATCACTCTTTCCACAAACAGAAAGGGTCTCCTCTCACCTTGTTTCTCTCCGTCTTCTCCCCCCCCCACCCCCCCACCCCCGCCCATTCCCACTGTGGGTGGGACCTCTTTAGGAAGCTGCCTTTGTTTCCCTTGTACATTAGGGGCAGAGGCTGATTCTCCCCCTACACACACACACACACACACACACACACACACACACACACACACACTGGAATGGGGGGGGGGGGGAGGAGATGAGAGGAAGAGATAGATGTGATTTCCTAGTGGGAGAAGACCTTAGCCAGGGCCCAGGAGAGACATTCTGGGATGTGCAGTAGCCCCCCCACTACAGACCACCAGGGTGAGTTCTCTCCCCCTCTTCCTCCTGTCAAAATCTCTTAGGCAGGCTACCACGACCAGGCAGCCTCCCTCCCTGCCTCCTTGCCTCTCCCTCTTCCCTCCCTGTCAGCAGCAAAACTATCATAAAGCTGTCCACTTGTCTATCAACTGGGTTTGTTTTCATTGCCTGCTAGGGACTGAAAGCCTCACAAGCTGGGGTGGGGATACATCTGTAGACTTGTCCAAATTGAGGCTGGGAAAGGGGTCCCTGGGATAGGGAGGAGGAAGAGGACTTCTAAGGCAAACAAACAGAACCCCCTCCCCCAGGCCTGGAAGGGGAGAGAAGAACCCTTGGACAGGAGACAAAGGGGAGCCCTGGACAGGTGGATAAGAGAGCTAAAGGAGAGAGGAGGGGAAACATCCCAGCATGATAGTCTGATGGAGAGGGGAAGAGAGAAGATAAGGAAATCCCTAGGCAGAAGGGGAATGGACTCTGGTTTAGGGCTCCTCTATCCTTCCCCCACATCCAAATCCATCCATCATAGGCCACTGAATCCATCTCTCCAGCTAAACTGATCTATCCTTTGTCCTATCTCCCTGTCTTTGCTCCCAGTATTTCTGATGCCTCGAATACTCCCCCCCCCCATCTTCATCTGTTGAATTCCCATCCACTCTTTAAAGCCTGACTGAAAGGCTGCCTCCTCCAGGAAGCTTTCCTAACACACACACACACACACACACACACACACACACACACAAACAGACCCAGTCCCTTACTGAACTTTGTACCTCTCTAATGCACTTAACCATGTTATGTATATTGGCATTACTGTGTTTCTTATATCCCTCCTAAATGGTGATCTTCATGAGGGCAGGGACCTGTGTTTTCTTTAGACTCTACATCTCTTCCATCTCCCAGTATGAGTCTTTGTACACAGTAGACACTTAATAAATGTCTGACTACATTGATTTGAGTTTCCCTAGGGAGGGAAAAGGGAACTTCAAGGCAAATAAGTCCATCTCTGATCAAATCACCCCCCTAGTCAAGAACCTCCAAGATTTCTTTGAATAAAGACCAGACTTCTTAGCTTGACATTCAAGGCCTCTATAGTCTGACCCTAACTTACTTCTTAATTCAATCCTTTTGGAAAGCCTTCTCAGATCTAGGCCCCCCCCCCCCCCCGCCCAATCCTCAGGTTGATAACAGCCTTGGACCCATTATACTACTGTGCTTTCACCTCTCTGTTGTGCTTTGAAGGGCTACAGAGATGTTAGCTACTGTTATTACTTACTACAAGGAGTATCCTCCTTGCTATATACAATCTAGTAACATTGTATTTAGTTATCTATGTACACGTCATTTCCCACCTAAGGGCTTCAAGAATCACAAGGGTAGGTTACATTTGGTTGTATATCCAGCGCAGTGTTGTGCATATGGTAGGGGCTTAATAAATGTTTGTTAAATTGAATGAATGAATGAGTGAAGAATTGAATGAATTTAAGAATGAATAAATGAGCGAGCAACAATTAAGCACCTACTATATGCCAAGTACTCTGCCACATAGTGAGAAAAGCAACCCTTGCCTTCAAGGAGCGTATGTGATGGCGAGTTACATTTATTCTAATAAATGAGTGAATGAAGCAATGAATGAGGAATGGGGTTGTAAGAGGGATTCTGACAGGTCAGGGGTAGAGAAGATGTCCCCTGCTGGTGAGCTCCAAGCACCACTACACATTCCCTCCCGGGCTCCAGCTAGTCCTAAACCCCGTCTGTCCCAGAGTAGGCCCCTCAGGAACCCACAGTCTGAAGTATATGGGACCATTTTGAAAAACAGTAACAATAATAATAACAATAACTAGCAGTTCTATATAGTACTTTAAGGTTTACAAAGCCCTCTACAAACATTTTATCCTCAAAATGACTGAGAGATAAGAACTATTGTTATCCTCATTTTACAGATGAGGAAATTGAGGCTGGGGGTGGGACATCACACAGCTAGTAAGTATCTGAGGCAAGATTTGAACTCAGGTCTTCCTGACTCCAGGCTTAGGATTCTATCTTCTGCCCTGCCTAGAATGAGCCCCAGGCTTCATCTGCCATTCCCCCTAGTTCCCCAAGCCCCACAAATAGTCTCTGATCCCAGTGTTTCCTAGGCCAGAGGATGTATCAACACACAGAAGGAGAGCCACCCCTATCCCGTCTCGTCCTGCAGAAGGCTCTAGATAAGCCTAGAATGTCAACAGGCACTGGAAGAGCCGTCCATAGACAGTCAAAGCTAGAAGAAACCTTAGGAATCTTCCAGTTCAATCCCCCAATTATACAGATGAAAGAACTGGGACCCAAAGGAGAAAAATACATTAACTGACAGTAAATTAGTGACTGAGCTGGGATTAGAACACAGGCTTCCACCTCCCAGTCCTGTGCCCTGTCCACTATACTACGTTGGCCTGCCATGAAGACCTCCAGGGCCCTGGTGTTAATAAGGCCTCGAATCTGACCTCAGGCAGCCCCTCTGTCTGCCCCTGGGCTACCTGGTCTGATTGATAGAGTATGCCAGGATGGCACCAGGTGAGGACAGAGCTACCTGGGGCTCCCCAGGCTGAAGCAGGGGTGTCAGAGAGACAGCAGGAAGAAGAGGCCTGGCTCTGGCTTGTGAAAAGGTCAAGCTGGGTGCCTGCCACAGGACTCCAAATTCCCAGAACCTGCTTGGACTCTCCTGATTGCCAAAGCACACAGTCCCCTTCCTGCCCACACTCACACACGGGAGATCTCTGCTGCTTAAGAAAGACAGGGGTGAAGCTCAGGGCTCCTTGCCAAGTTCTGGGTGTGCAGAGCTAGGAGGGGGCAGCTGCAGGGGCAGGGGAGGGGGGGACAGAGGAGACAAGAAGAGAGACAAGTCCATTAACCAGCAGGGATGTCAGGAAGCCAGAAGTAACCACAGCTGCATTACCCAGCATAGGTCCTTCCCCCATGGCCTGGGCTCCTCTCTCCCCACTGGCCTCCCACAGACTGGGGTGGGGGAGAGACCAGAAAGGGGGTGAGGCTTGGCCCTAATGGACTCTCCCTGAACAAGCTCATAGCCTTTCACTGGCCATTGGCAAGATTAACCCCTTCAAAGTCAAACCCTTGGGAATTTCCATAGGATCATAGGATTAAGAGCTGAGACAAAGCTCAGAATACAGAAGAATAGAAGACTGGCAGGGCCCTTAGAACACAGAAAGTTTGAGCTGGGAGGACCCTTAGAACATAGAATGTCAGAGCTGGGAGGGTCCTTGGCAGTCATTGAGTCCAACCCTCTTATTTTATAGATGAGAAAACTGAGACCCAAAAGGGTAGGTGATGTGCCCAAGGTCACACAGATACAAAGTTGCAAGGCCAAGATTTGAGCTTCAATCCTGGGGAATGTCCATTTTATCATCTCATGCTCCTTACAGCCACCTAGGAGAGACAGGGAGAGTATCATCCTACCCATTTCACAAATGGAGACAGCCAAGGCCCAGAGAAGGAAAGAGTCATCTTACAGCCTCCGAGTGCCTGAACAACCTTTTTTGGCGGGGGAGGGTGGGAATAGAAGGGAATAGCTAAAAAGAAGGTTCTTGGTACAGAGTACTGACTACCTAGAACCTTAGCTAAGAGGCACGATACCTAGAGTTCTAGGCCTAGCCCTAGAGACACTTACTAGCCACGTGATCTTGGGAACCTGTCTGTCTCAGTTTCCTCACCTGTAAAATGAAGATAATAATAGTACCTACATCCCAGGGTTGTTGTGAGGATCAAAAGAGATGTTTGTAAAGTGCTTAGTACAGTGCCTGGCACAGAGTGGGTGCTTCATAAATGCTTGTTTCCATCCAGCCTTATAAAAAAGGCCCAGCTAGTGCCTGGGTTAGGGAGGGTAATGGGGCATAGGAGGGTCTCTTTCCCCTGTCTGACTTCTTCCCCTCCCTCTGCTTCCCACACCTCCAAACCCAAGAGCCATACAGCAAATCAGGGAGAATAGGAAGGTGCTGTCATTCCCCCTCTGCCAGGGCTCCTGCCCAGGGACTAGCCCTGGGATGTGGGGGCCCCCCAGAGCTGCTCCCATGCCCCAGGTTTGTGATAGGGGACGTGGCCTCCATTTTCCCAAGTCTCTGAGGGATCAGGAGCCGGGGCAGTCTGAGGCTGGTTTTATAGGCCTCCCTTGGTGGCAGTAGGTCCCAAGGGCTCTCCCGGCAAACAGATGCCTTTTTCAAAATCAAGGGAAGAAAGAGGCTCTTGGTTTTCTGCCCCTTCCAGGTCTATTAAAGAAACTTATTAAATAGTCTCTCTGAGTTTTCTGGGAGTGGGAGGAGATGGAGATTGAGCTGTTCCTACTCTGAATAGAAGAGATGAGGTGGGCTGGGGGCCAGGGGAGATGGGCGGGGGGGTGGGGGGGGGAGAGGAATCCATCCTGAAACACTCAATCCTGGACCCAGGGGCCCCAGAGTTGCCTCAGTTTCTCCATCACAGTGGATGCTGCTAGACTATGTCTGTCCCTCCCTATGTTGCCTGTCCCCCACCACTGTTTCTGTCCCCACCTAGGTGTCTGCTGCCATCAGTAGATGTGTCCTGCCTCTCTGCCTTTCCCACTCACTATGACTGCCTTAGCTTAGAGAGAACAAGCCCCCCCCCCACCCACCCAAGTCTATGTGAGGCAATAAGGGGCTTTATTTAAGGCTTGACAATGACGGTTGAAGAATAATAGGAAGTATTACAAAGCTAGCCTTGATTCCTCTGAAGCCAGAGCAAGGCACTGTATCACTCTGGTCCTCAGTTTCCCTACCTGTAAAATGAGGGGATTAAGCTAGAAAGATCCTAAGGCCTCACCCAGTCATGATATTCCATGTTCTAAGGGGCTTTCTGCTCTGACATTGTATGTTCTGTGTACTTAGGACCCTCTCAGCTCTAACATTCCATGTTCTATGTTCTAACTATCACCCACTTCTAATTGTCTTTGTTCTTTGATTGGAATGTGAATCAGGGCCCGGCCAGGGGGCAGACTCACCTGGTCCTCGAGCACCCCCTGGTGGTGGAGAGAAGAGCTCTGTATATGGCACTTCTCAGACTTCAATCTCAAATCTAGGGAAGAGGACCAAACCAAAGAGAAAGGACCTTAGAACAGAGAATATCAGAGCTGGGAGGGCCTTTAGGACACAGGATGTCAGAGCTGGGAGGGCCCTTAGGACACAGGATGTCAGAGTTGGGAGGGCCCTTAGGACACAGAGTGTCAGAGCTGGGAGGGTCCTTAGGACACAGGATGTCAGAGTTGGGAGGGCCCTTAGAACAGAGATTGTCAGAGCTGGGAGGGCCCTTAGAACAGAGAATGTCAGAGCAGGGAGGGCCCTTAGAACAGAGAATGTCAGAGCTGAGAGGGCCTTTAGGACACAGGATGTCAGAGCTGGGGGGCCTTAGGACACAGGATGTCAGAACTAGGAGGGCCCTTAGAACACAGGATGTCAGAGCTGGGAGGGCCCTTAGAACCTAGATTGTCAGACTTTGGAGGGGCTTTAGAACGTAGGATGTCAGAGTCGGACAGTAACCTCAGAGATCACTTAGTGCAGCTCTTTCATCTTACAGAGCAGGAATTGAGGCCCACCAAGGGTAAAGGCCTTTCCCAAAGCTGAACATTCCCTCTTACTACAGCAATGGTTTGGGGGTGAACTGTGGGTAGACCATACTGCAGAATGCATAGTCAGCAGGGGAGGCTAGGAATCTGGGCTCTCCAGGAGCTCTACTGGTTTGGGGAAGAGAATCTTGACCATTCAGGTGATGCCATTGGGAAACCCAAAGCGACCAGGAAGTGACCTGTTTGGGGCTTGCCCTTGGGGTGGGTTCCATCCAGTGCCCTCCCCATGGGTCAAAGGGCAAAGAGAGAAGCTCCCCGAGGACTTCATTAAGGCTGCTCAGTCGGCAGGACAGCCTACCATGGAATCATTAAAACTCAAAGAAAAGGGGGAAAAACACCAGGCATTTTTGTGTGTCCAGGAGGGCCCTGCAATCGCCTCATCTAAATATAACAGCATCATGTTTGCCAGGGATAGGGAAGCGTCCCCTGGGCCGTCATTACACTTCCCGGGCTGAAGCTGGTTATAAGATACGCACACACCAACACTCAAACAGAGAGAGGCAGGAGCTCAAACACACACATACCCCAACACACACATTTCTAAACAAGCATCCTGGCACCTGGCCCACAAAGATGCTGAGGGCCCCGGAAAAGCACCTGGATACACAGCACAGCACCGCTGGGGCTCTGGCCCACAGGTACACATTCCTCCCCAGGGCAGGCCTTGGAGCTTTACAGACCTCTACTGGCTTCATTTACCCCACAAACATACACTGCTGCCCATCCCCACCCCCCATCACTCCTTTACCTGGCCCCAGGCAGCCACCATCACATCACAAGCCCTTGAGACGGGAATGGGGTTCCAACTAGGATTGGTGGAAAAAGGTAGCACTTGCCTGGCCTTCCCGTCAGTGGCCTCCAGGGCTCTGGCTCCCCACCCCTCCCAACTGCATTTGCCCCAGGTGTTGTTATTCCTGGCTACACAAACTCATCTTCAGAAATGCACACACACACACACACACCCTGTTCTCCACCAGCGTTAAGGCCCAGGACCATTTGTAATACTCATTGTGTAGGGGGCAGTTCTTTGGTGTTGTTTCAGCAAAATTGGGGTTGATGTGCTAGGCATCCAGGGTGATCTATCTGAAGACGCTTGAAAGTTTTCAAACTTGTTATTCATTTATTTCTTTGCAATCAATTAGCAAGCATTTGCTAAGTGCCTACTATATACCAGATAATTGTGTTAAGTGTGGGCTGCAGGATGGACACTGAGAAGAAAGAAGAGGGGGATCAAGATGGGGTCTGAGCTAAAGTCCTAGCTTTGCCACGGATTTGCTAAGTGAACTGAGGCAGGGCACGTCTTTCTCCTCCTCATCTATAATGTGAGGGGCTTGGACTAAATGATCTCTGAAATCACTCCCAGTTCTGACATTCTGGGTTCTAAGGACCCTCCCAGCTCTCACATTCTGGGTTCTAAGGGCCCTCCCAGCTCTCACATTTCATGGTCTAAGGACCTTCCCTTAGAACATGTTCTATGAATTGTATTCTGTGATTTCTTCCAGCTCTCATAGTTCATATTCTTTAAGGTTCTCTGTTTCCCTTCACTGTTCCAGGCGCTATGGTTTATAAACTTAGAATCATCCTTCACTCTTCCCTCTTCCTTACGTTGTATCTCTAATCATTTTCCATGTTATATTGATTCTAACAGCAAGTCATCTGTCTCATCATTCCCCTTCTGCCAATCCCATGTTGTTGTAACCTCTTTTACCCCTACTGAAGTCAGGGAAGAAGAAAGGCAAATGTTCTGAATTTTTAAAAAGAAGGTGTGGGGGGAGGGGAGTGAAATAGAGAAGTCTATAAAATATAAGCCAGCAACCTTGACTTTGATCCGTATGCAGTAGAAAGTATGCTAGACTTGGAATCCTAGGTCCTAGGTTCAAATCCCAGCTCAGCCACTTACTGGAGGTATGACTGTGGATAAATCATTTTCTCACTTCAGGCCTGTTTCCTCATCTGTAAAATGAGGGAACTGTGCTTGCTAGCCTCTAATATCCCTTCCACTTCTATATCTATGATCCTATGAATAGTAAAAAGGGAAGCATTGATCACAAGTAGCCAGCTGGATTTCATCAAAAGCAAGTCATGCCAGACTAACCTTATTTCCTTTTGTGACAGGGTTACTAGCCTGTTGCAGCAGGATAGCATTAGATTTTTTTTTTTTAAGCATTTGATAAAATCTCTAATGCTATTCTCATGGAAGAGGTAGGGGGATGTGGGTTAGATTATAATTCAATTAGGTATGTTGGGAGCTGTTTGAATGACTGGTGCCAAAGAATAGTCGTAATTAAGGGTTTGATGTGAACTTAGAAGGAGATTTCTAGTGGAGCACCCTCAGGGATCCACACTGGGCCCTGTGCTATTGAATATTTTTATCAATGGCTCAGCTAAAGGCTTAGATAGTACCCTTTGCAAATTTTCAGATGACACAAAGCTGGGAGAGCCACCCCGTTGGAGGACAGAGTTAGGATTGTAAAAGACCCTGACAGGCCAAATCTAATACGATTATATTTAATAGGGATAAATGTAAAGTCTTACACGTCGGGTTCGTGAAATCAACTCAACAAGTGTAAGAAGGCGGAGGCATGACTAGACAGCAGATTGTCTGAGAAAATCTGGGTGGGGTTGAGTCAACAGTAGGCTGTGTCAGCCAAGAGCAAAGTTAATGGAGGAATTGAATCCAGCCAGGACTAAGGAAACAATAGCCCCATTGTCCCCGGCTGCTTATGGCCAGATGGCATGATCTGGACTGTCGGGTTCAAACAGTGGGCACTGCTTTTTGAGCAGGGTATTGGTCATCTGGAGATCCTCCGGAAGAGGGTGACCAGGAAGGCAAAGGGTCTTAAGGCCCTGCCATCTAGGGGCTGATTGAGATGTAGGAAGAACATAATAGCTGTCTTCAAGAATTTGAAGGATTATCCTGTGGGGGTCTTAGCCCCAAAGAGTAGAATTAGGAGTGATGGGAGGAAGCTGCAAAAAGCCAGATTTAGACAAAATGTAAGGGGAAACCTCTTAACACTTAGGGAGGCAGCATGGTACGGTGGGAAGGATAACAGTTCTGGATTCAGAACTTGGATTTGAAATCTATGTGACCTTGGGCAAGTCATTGAACCTCTATGGGCCTCAGTTTCCCCATCTGTAAAATGAGTGAGTTAGATTAGATGCCCTCTAAGGTTCCTTCTGGCTCTTGATCCTATAATAATTAGAGCTATCCTCAAAGTGGAATGATTGACTGTGTCAGAAGAGAGCAGGTTTCTCCTTCCCTAGAGACCTTCAAGTAATGGCTGGATGGCCACTTGTTAAGTCCATTGAAGAGAAGACCCTTGTTCAGAGCCTAGCATACTGCCTCACAATAGTAACTGATGATTTATAAATTCTGGTTGAAAGGAATCTTAAAATTCCTCCCTCAGCTCTGACATCCTGTGTTCTAAAGGCCCTCCCAGCCCTGACACCCCGGGTTCTAAGGGCCCTCCCAGCTCTGATATCCTGGGCTCCAAGAGCCCTCCCAGCTCCAATATTTTGTGTCCTCAAGTCCCTCCCAGCTCTACCATTCTATGTTCTAAGGCTCTTCCCAGCTATCACATTCAATTGCTCTGAGAGCAGTAGAGGGGTTAGCTTTAAATGCCCCCCTCCTGCTCTCTCTTCCCTCCCACTGACAGAGGCAAAAGCAGAAGCAGCAGAGTTGCTCTGTCTGCAACTTCTCTGACACCAATAACCTCTGCCTTTGTCTCTCTCTGTGACAGAAGTTCCTCCCTTTCAGACTCATTCATGCCCCCCTTCCTCCAGCCCACCCCTCTTGAGACAGGGCCATGCAGGAACCCCTCCTGCTGGTTCCTATGGCGACAGAGGGGCTGAGGATGTCAGCGCCCAAGGCTGTACTTTTGGTGCTTGGAGATCAAACAGATGGGGGCAGGAGGTGCCTTGGGAGTCTATGGGAGTGCCAGTGAAAGTTAATGACTCCATCGTCAGCCCAGGCTTCTTGGACAGATCCCTAGCCCAAGAACAGGGACCCTGCGCCCAGGTTTCCAGGGACAGGAGGGGAGCAGAGAGCAGAGGAGAGAAGAGGGGAGAGCATGGGGGAGGAGGCGCTCAGCAGGCAGAGCCATCGATTAGCCTCCTAACCCCAGGGAGGAGGGGGGACCCCCTTCCCACCAGCGACCTGTTGTTGGTGCCTTGAAGCCCCGCCCTTTAGGCCTCGTTATTTTGACTTCCCTCAGGCATGCCTTTGAAGAGGCAAATGCCTCCATCAAGGAGAAGGGCACTGGGCCTCGGTTTCCCACAAATTAAGGGAATTAGATGAGATGGTTTCTAAAGTCTGTCCCAGCTCTAAAGTTCTATGTTCCAGGGCGCCTCCCAAATCTGAGATTATATGAAACACCCCTGGGAGGAGGAACAGCATGTATTCATTCATTTATGCATTCAAAAAACATTCATTAAAATGTCTACGTCCAGGGCCCTAGAAAAGGCCAATATACACAGATGTGTGTGTGTGTGTGTGTGTGTGTGTGTGTGTGTGTGTGTGGTGTTTTTATCCAGATGTGTGATTTCATTGATGTGGGGGAATTCCCAGGGTGAAAACTCTCTCCACCAATGGAGTCAGGCAACTTATCTCCAACTTGGAGTCTTAGACCCTGCTTGTTCACAGAAGGCCCTTCCATCCGGTCTCTTATTTGATCTTCACAATCTCAAGAGGAGGACAAGGAATCACTCGTCCCATTTAACTGGTAAAGAGAATGAGGGCTAGTTAGGGGAGTGGCTAGAAAGCATCCTTCCTGATTTACCCAGCACACCTGCTCAGATATACAAGCCCAGTTAGAGCAGTAGAGGGGTTAGCTCTAAATGCCCACCCCACCCCATCCTCCACGGGCTCAGTGGGCTTTTATTCCCTTAGAAATGGTACCATTTATTGCCATTTATGTATAAACCAAAAGGTTTATCAAGCACTTTATATCTCATTTGATCCTCACAACAACACAATATTATTAATCCCCCTTTTACAAATGAGGAAATCGAGGCAAATAGAGTCACATAGCTAGTAAGTGTCTGAGGCAGAATTTGAACTCAGATCTTCCTGACTCCTAATCCAGCTCTCTATCCATTGAGCCACCTAAGAAAATCAACAGGCTTTATAAAGGGTTTCTTTTGTTTGTTTGTTTTTAGTCTTTAGTCACTTAGTTCTACCCCTTCATTTTACAAAGAAGGAAACTGAGGCACAGAGAGGGTAAGTAACTTGGCCAAGGTCATACAGTCAATCAGCAGCGGAGCTGGGACCTAGTCTCCTGAGGCTCCATGCAGGCTCCTTCCCACCACCTCAGAGGCTCCGCCAGGACCAGCCCTGTGGCATGGCTGACGGCTCCCTGGTGGTTAGAGGAGAAGGCTCCAGGTTAGCATAGGGGAAGGGCCCCTCCAGGCTGTCCCTGGGACCCCCATGCCTCCCAGAGCCTCTTCTCCCTCTTATCCCAGTAAACTCCCCCAAGCCATGTTGTTGGGAAAAGTTGAAAGCAGAAGGCAGATTCTGTTTTTGTTCCTGCCTCAGCTCCGCTCTGACCTTCAGTGTGAATAGAAAACAAGGAAAAAAAGGAGGTTTATGCTAATATCGTCCCAGCCCCGCAGGGAGGGAGATGGGGAGGGGGGCACCAGAACTGAAGATGAAGATTCTGCATCTCAATGAGACCTGTCTGGCGCCCTCCTCTGGCCACAGGAGGATGGGATCTCTCTGGCAGCAGGGCTGGGACCAGGGATGGCCAGGCAGACGCCGGGGCTCCTCCTGAGGCCTCACCTGTCCGCTCAGCACCCCCCACAGGCAGCTCAGGGGCTTTCTTCTCCCTCTGCATCTAGATCCCAAAGAAAGGAACCCAAAGGCCGCCTCGTCCAGCTGCCGATGAGGCCAGTGGGGCCCAGAGAGTGATTTGGTCAAGGACACGTGGGAGTAGGTGACAGATGCGACCACACAGGAGAAAGAGTAACCATTTAGGAAGAAATTGATAGACAGGTTCCTTCAGAGCCAGCTGAGCTGCTTTGGGGAGCCTGGAGATGGAATTCCTGTACTGGGAGGAGGCAGGAACCACGTGAGCCCTCAGAGCCCTGTACCTCAGGAGTCTACACTTCAAGGGGGCAATCAATCAATTAATAAGCATTTGTTAAGCACCTACTATGTGCCAGGCACTTTGCTAAGAGCTGGTGACACAAAAAGGCAAAACAATACAATATTGATTGTGTACATGGGGACAATGATAGTGGCTCAGCCTAGTACAGCACTTTGATGATAATAATGGTTAGCATTTCTATAGCAGCACTTATGAATATTATCTCATTTGATTTTCACAGAACCCTGGGAAGTAAGTGCTATGATTACTCCCATTTTATGGATGAGGAAACTGAGGTTAAGTGACTTGTCCAGGGTCACTCAGCTAGTAAGTATCTTGAGTCTGGATTAGAACTCAGGTCTTTCTGACTCCAGACCCAATACTCTATCCATTGGAACAACTAGCTGCCAAAAACTTGGCTTTGCAAACTATTTTCATACAGTCTCTCCTTTGACCTCCTTTACAGCAAACCTGTGAAACTGGCACTATTGTTAAGCCCACTTTACAGATGAAGAAACTGAGGCTCAGAGGAGTTAAGACTTGCCCAGGGTCTCACACACACAGCTAGTAAATGTCAAAAGTAGGCTTTGAACCCAGGCCTTCTGCCAAACCCAGCATTTTCAACAACTGGCCCTCCAAAGGAAGAAGAGAGAGAATGCTAAACACCCTCCCTGACTCCAGTTCCAGCCAAAGTTTGCTGTGGACCCCAAGGTCTTGGCCCCTAACCTCAAGATATCGGGATACTTGGCCTCTGACTCCCAGGGATGCAGGGCTGATAACTGGGAAACACTCATTGCTTGGCCAATGCTTTCCTCTGTGAGCTCAAGCTTCCTCTCCTATCAAATGGGGATAATAACTCATATGGAAAGGAAGACCTGGTGAAACCTTAAGGGACCATGACACCTATGATTGTTATATCTACCAGAGTACCCTCCCTTATTTACAAAGCTGGTGCTAATAGTGTTAAAAGCACGCCTGCTCTGAATTATGGCTCATCCCAAGAGCCAGCTCCTACCAGAGGCCTTTCTTCATTCCTCCAGTTTGCTTTGTATTTAATTTGGACATATCTAAATCTATCTGTATAAGGCTGCTTCTTTGCCCAATAAAATGTATGTAAGACCCTTGAGGGCAGAAATTGTTTCTTTCTTTCCTTTTTTTTTTTCTGTCTTTGTGCCTAACGCAATGCCTGACATAAAGTAGACATTTAATAAAGGCTCGTTGAATCGAATCAAATTGATTTGTGTCTCCAGCAATGGGAAAGTACAAACTCTCTGGCCGTGTCTCCTAAAATCAGGGCTGTGATCAAATCAGAAGCCCAGGATTAGGGACTCAGTCCTGGGCCTAGGAATATCTATTCATCCCCTCCTGGGCATCAGCCCCATCACCTGGACCTCATTAACTCCAGCTTTCCCCCCTCCTGCTCTTCCCAGGACCCTCTAGGCTCTCTGTCCTGGATTTCCAAGCCTCCCAACACCCCAGGCAGCCTTGGGCTATGATGGCTTCACAGAACCTGGGGAGAGGGCTCTGTCATTGAGGGAGAAACAATCAGAGAAAAAGAGAGGGGGATGGATGAGAGGAAAATCCCGGGGATGCTGCTCATGACACCTTCCCAGTGAACAAAGGGCCAGGAGTAAGTTTGCCAGAGGAAGAAGCTAAAAATATATTGGGAGAAATTTCTCATTACCGAATAAATTGGACCAAATCAGAAGTTCTCCCCTGTTTCGAATGGGTTTTATGAGCCACCAACTTTAAAGAATGGAGTTTGCAACAGGGAAGGAGTCAAGTGCCTGGAAATAGTAATTATGGAGAAACCTAAAGATATAATTAAAACCAAGATTTGGTTCCGATCCTGAAACCAGCCCCAGTGTGGTGCTGGGGCTGATGGGCTGAGTTCAGGGGAGGCTGTGGGACGGGCGCACGAGCATCCCTCCAATGAGCAGGCCCCACTTTCCTGCTGCACCCCTTGGACCTGGCAGAGGGATCTAACTGGGCGGGGGCAGGGGAGGAAACACACCTTCTTCCCACCTGGACAGTCACCACCTGTGGCAGAGTGCCCTGTACAAGGACTCAGGCCTGCTGCCGAGTCCTTGGCACCGCCAGGACTACGTATGGCCTTGGCCAAGTCACTCCTCTGCTTTACACCCCGGTTTTCTCCTATGCAGATTGAAAGCATGATCTCTAGGCTAGCTCTGTTCTAGAGGCTCTAGATGCAGCTTAGGTCCAGGGCTGGGGATAAGACTTGCTCAGGGAGGTCCTTCCAGTCCAGATATTCTATTCCCTAGAGTGTCTTCCAGCTCTTCTGTCTATGTTCCAAGGGCCTTTTCACTCTAACATTCTTTGTTTCATGCTTTAGAGTTCTTTCCATCTCCAGCATGCCTTGTTCTATGTTCTAAGGGGCCTCCCAGCCCTGACATTCTGTGTTCTACGGTCCCTCCCAGCTCTGACATCCTATATTCTAAAGGCCCTCCCAGCCCTGACATCATCCTGTGTTCTAAGGGCCCTCCCATCCTCTGCTCTAAGGGCCCTCCCAGCCCTGCCATCCTCTGTTCTAAGGGCTCTCCCAGCCCTGGCATTCTGTGTTCTAAACTCCCTCCCAGCTCTGACATTGTTGTTTGGAGTTGCTTTGTCTGACACTCCATTCTCCAAGTGTGTGACCCCTCGGTTGTCTTGGCCTCCTTGCTCTCATTCAGGACAGGCTGCAGGTCAGGTCATCCTGGCTCCCATCTGGCTTCCCTGCCGTTCTCCTCCCCCAGCCCCTCTCCTCCTTTTTCTGACTGCACCAGCTCCTGAAAAAGGCATGCCGTCCCTGCACCTGTTCGCCTCAGTGGCACCTGCACTTGAGAGATCTCAATTAGCTTGGATGGGGGAGCAGGGAAACAACGGAGGCAGCTGCACGGAACTGTATCAAGGCAGATCCAATCAAAGAGAAGGAGCAGCTCTTTCTCCATCTCTGTCACCGCCCCCCTTCCCGGGGCCCTGCTACCCCCATCCTCCCTGCCTCGGTGAAGCTCAGTTATCAAACCAGTAAAAATAAATATGTCACTCTCAGTATCACTCAATCCTCCAGGAACAGTGGCAAAAAAACAGCAGGAAACTAGGAGGAAAACGCTTCAGCTTTGGTCAAGGAAAGGCTGAGATTTGGGGGGGTGGGGGGCAGATACTTTATTGGCTCTACTTCCCATGATCCCTGAGGGTCAGTCAACATTTATTAAGCACCTACTACTTGCCAGGCACTGTGCTAAGTGCAAGGGATACAAAAAGAGGCAAAAGACAGTCGCTGCCCTCAAGGAGCTTACAGTCTAAAGGGGAGATCGCATGCAAGCAAATGTATACAAAAGAAGCTCTGTACAGGATAAATAAGAAATGATTAACAGATGGAAGGCACTAGAGTTAAGAGGAATCAGGAAAGGCTTCCTATAAAAGATGGGATTTTAGTTGGGACTTAAAGGAAGCCAGGGAGGTCAGTAGGTGGAGCAGAGGAGAGAGAGCATTCCAGGCATGGGGGACAGCCAGAGAAAACGCCCAGTCTAGAGACCAAGCGTCTTGTTCATGGAACAGCCAGGAGGCCAGGGTCACTGGACTGAGGAGGATGTGTTAGGAGTAAAGATGAGAAGACTGGAAAGACAGGATGGGGCTTGGTTGTGAAGGGCTTTGGACACCATTTTGTATTTGATCCTGGAGGTAATAGGGAGCCAGTGGAGTTTACTGAGTAGGGAGGTGCGCTTTAGGAAAATCACCTTGGTGGCTGAATGGAGGATGGTTTGGGGTGGGGAGAGACTTGGAGCTGGCAGGACCCCCTGTCCACACACAGACACACACACTCACACACTCACATACATACACAAACATACACACACACACACATACAAGCAGCTTAGGGCAGTCATCCGGGTGTGAGGTGATGAAGGTCTGCACGAGAGGGGTGGCAGCGTCAGAGGAGAGAAAGGGGCATACTGGAGAGAGGAGGCAAAGGTGAAACTGGCAGGCCTTGGCAATAGATTGGATGTTGGGGGTGAGAGACAGTCCAGGATGACTCCTGCCCCTACCCTCTGCAGAGGAATTCAGGCCTGTGAAGGAAGGGCCCAGGAGAGAGGAAAGGAGGGGACAGGAAAGAGACCTAGGCTTGTCTCACTAGGCCTTGGCCATAACTACTTGTTGTTGGTCATAGCGAAGGCCCCAGGACAGGGCAGTGGCTCATGAAAGGGGAGCAGAGCAGACCATAAGGACAAGAGGGGGGCAGTCCACTAATGCAGGCCAGCCGCCAGCCAGCCTGTCCTTCCTTGCTAGGCTTGTGGGTCACAAGGGCCCTCCACCTAGTGCTCAGGGCAGAGGGGAAGTGGTTAATCACCCTTCACATCCAGGCAGTCTGCATTACACCTGCAAAGAGCTCTGATCTTGGAGACCCGGGCTTGTCTAGCACTGCCACAGTACTGCCTGTGTGACCTTGGACAAGTCACTTCACTTCTCTGGGCCTTCTTTCCCTTCTCTAGAAAATGAAAGGGTTTGGATCCCCTCTCCAGCTCTAATATCCTAAGGACAGCCTGTGTTCTAAGGCTCCTTTAAGCTCTGACATTTTTATGTTATCAAATCCTTCCAGCTGAGATAACCTACATCCTAACATCCCATTCATGGGCAGCTAAGTAGCACAATGGATAGAGAGTGGGCTTGGTCAGGAAGACTCCTCTTCCTGAATTCAAATTCAGCCTCAGACACTAGCCGTGTGACCCTGGGCAAGTCACTTCACCCTGTTTGCCTCAGTTTCCTCATCTGTAAAAGTGAACTGGAGAAGGAAATGGCAAACCACTCCAGTTTCTTTGCCAAGAAAACCCCAAAGTCAGACACAATTGAGAAACAGCTCAACAAAAATATCTCATTCAGCTTACATTCTATGTTCTAAGGTCCTTCCTACCTCTGACAACATATGTTTCAAGGTCCTTTTCAGTTCTGATATCAACTCTGATATTCTCTGTTCTAGGGTCTCTTTTAGCTCCAATGTTCTATGTCCTAAGATTTTCTTGCTCTAACATTTTATGTTCTAAGATACCTTTTAGTTCTGATGTTCTGTGTTCTAAGGTCTCTTTTAGCTCTGACATTCTATGTTCTCAGTACTAAGGTTCTTTTCCCATCTGACATTCTAGGTACTATGTTCTAAGGGACACCCCAGTTCTACCATCCCAGGTGCCATGTTCTAAAGTCCCTGTCAGGGGGCAGCTCAGTGGCGCAGTGGATAGAGCACTGGCCCTGAAGTCAGGAGGACCTAAGTTCAAATCTGGCCTCAGACCAAACACTTGACACTTACTAGCTGTGTGACCCTGGGCAAGTCACTTAATCCCAATTGCCTGAAAAAAAAAAAAAGTCCCTGTCAGCTTTAACATGGTTAGGTTCTCTGTAGCAAGGTCTCTTTTAGCCCTGACATTCTATGCTTCTCCCTACCCCCTCACTGCAGCCTCCTCCTGCTCCTCAGACATGCTCCATCATCCCCCAGTCCCCAGAGGCCCACCCTAGGAGCCCCCTCCCCCAGAAGTCACCCCCAGCCCCCCCCCCCAGCTGTTTGCCCTGGGAAGGACCTGAGTGGAGGAGGAGGAAGGCAGACAGGAGAGCAAGCATCAGGCTGCCACATCCACGCACGTGCCCAACTGAATTTCGACTGGGAATCCAGGTCTTTAATCTCCCATGCTCCTTTGACAGGCTGTCTCTTCTTGGCTTTTAGCTGTGTGAGAGTTTCCTCGCTAATGGTGCATTAACCTTGGAGAGCTTCGCCAATTACTTCAACACTAATTCTGACAGTTTGGTGTGTATGTGCTGGCGGCTTTGACAGGCAAAGGGAGCAGGAAATAAAGGCCGCCGAGGAGTGTTTAATACCTCGGCAAGAATCTGCCCCGCTCCCGTGTATTTGGGGGGAGAAGCAAGAGGCGGAGGAGGCAGGATGGGGGAAGGCTGGAAAAGAACAGATTATTTGGAGATCGTGTGTTTTTTCTATCCCCCCCCCCCCAGTCCCTTCCTCCCTCCCCTTCCTAAATGACAGGATTCTGGGTCTCTCCTGACCTCATTAGAGTAATTAATGTGCCTTTTGAATCTCATGAAATGGCTCTGAGCTGTGGGAGAATACTGCAGATCACAGAGCTAGGCCAAGCAGGGGGAGAAAGGGAGTCTTACCTCGTGCTGAAAGGGAGTCTCAGTGCGGGGGACGGAGGGGAGAGAAAGGAAGGAGTGGGGCAAGGAGGAGGGAAGGAGTGAGGAAAGGAAGCAGACAGACAGACGGACACACAGAGACAGACCTCTAGACCCAGAGGCAGAGCTAGAGATAGACACAGAAAGAGACAAAGACAGAAACAGACACAGGGAAACAGCAGTTCAAAAGGGCAGATTGACAGGAGAACCACAAAAAGGGAGATAGAGACAGAGACAGAGACATAAAGAGATCTAAACAGAGATGGTCAGAGGGAGAGAATGGCACAGAAACAAAGAGAGACAGAAACAGAGCGATATAAACAGAGACGGTATGGGACAGAGAGACAAAGAAAGACAGAATTTGCTCTGAAAAGATAACATGAGCTCTTGTCCTCCTCTGTGGCAAAGCATTTCAGAAGAGTAAATGTCAACCGTGTACGCAAAATTCAGTTGTCCTCCCAAACCTGGTTTCTCTGGGCCCTCGGCCTCAGTTTACCCCATGCTCCCACGGGGCAGATAGGTTAACAAATCCCGGACTGACCAGGTGTTTTCATCAGAAACAGCTGAAGGGAAGGGTCAATGGTATCTAGAGGCTCTTTCCTCTGTCCCTTTGTTTGGACTGCATCCTCCACCCCCCTAGTGGGCTATCCCGATCACTTCTGATTATAGAAATCTTCCCCATTCTTCAAGGCCCATCTCCTCCAAGAAGCCTTCCCTGACTACCCCAGCCCAGAGTAGGCTCTCCATAACCTGAACTCCCATATAGTCTATTATTGTTCCATCAGAAGCACTACTAAGCACTTACTGTGTGTGTCCAGGGGACTGGTGACAGCAAAGTGTCAACAGAACTCCCTCAGCATGTGTCCCTCAGTTAACAGAAGGGAAGAAGTTAGCCTTCACACATTCCCTCCTCTGGCAGGAGGCCAGGGCTGCGGCTAAGAGGACTAACCTCCGGGAGGCCAGACGCTGGGCCTCCTTGCATTAACAAGAGGGAGGAATACGAGACAAATGAGAACAATGCTGCCTAGGGCCAGGGAGCCTGGGGTTCCAATCCCATCTTGGGTCCTTACTAACTGTGTGACCACAGGTAACTGACCTACTCTCTGTGAGCCTCAACTCCCTCATCAGGAAAATGAAGTTGTAATAACACCCAAAGGGCTGTGTAAAACTATTTGTACCCTTTGACCCACTACTAGGTCTATATCCCAAAGAGATCAAAGGAAAAGGAAAAGGATTTATTTGTACAAAAATATTGACAACTTTGTGGTGACAAAGAATTGGAAATGAAGGCAATGTCCATCCATTTGGGGAATGGCTGAACGAGTTTTGGTAAATTATTTAATGGAATACTATTGTGCTATAAGAAATAATGAGCAGGATGGTTTCAGAAAAACCTAGAAAGACTTGTATGGATGGATGCAAAGTGAAATGAGTAGAACCAGGAGAATATTGTACACAGTAACAGCAACATTGCAACAACATTGTAACAGTGAAACACTTAGCTACTCTAATCAATACAACAATCCAAGACAACTCCAAGGACTCACAATGAAACATACTACCTCCAGAGAGAGAACTGATGAACTGAGTGCAGACTGAAGCATACTTTTTTTTGCTTTTTCTTGCCTTTTTTTTTTTTTTGTTGCAACATGGTTAATGTGGAAATGTCTTGCCTGACTTTACATGTATAATTGATATCATATTGTTTGCCTTCTCAGTGGGCTAAAGGGAGGAAGAGAATTTGGAACTCAAAATTTTTAAAAATGAATGTTAAAATAAAGTATAATTATTTTTAAAAATCAGTGAAATGAAGTTAAAAATGTCTGTGGTACCTACATCATAAGATTGTCGTGAGGATGAACTAAGATAATATATGCCCTTTGCAAATCTTAAAGTGTTACATATCATCATTATTATTTCATTTTAATTAACATTAATATTTTAAATATTATTTAATTTTAAGTTATTATTATTTAAATGGTAGGAAAAGTCAAGCTTGTCTCTTGTGGGACACTTCCCAGAATCACTGGAACTCAGAGCCGGGAGGGACCTCACAAGACAGCTAGTCCAAGCTGCGCCTTCATAAGATCCCCACTCTGGCACCTCTAGTAGGATGTCCTCCAACTGCCACTGGGAGATGTCAGCGGTGGACCCAAGCCTGCAACCTCTCAAAGCAGGCTGTCCAGTGGGAGGCAGCTCTGAGTCCTAGAGCCTTCCTTAGATTGAGCCTGAGTCTCTTTCCCTGCATCTTTCACCCATTGTAAGTGAAAGAAGATTAATCCCTTTTCCCTGCGCATAAAGCCAGGGATCTTCTGTCCCTTTGGTTTCTTCTCCTTCAGAGTCGACCTCTCCTATTCCTTCAACTAATCTTCCAAAAACCTAGTTTCCCAAGCTCATCATCTCGATCACCTTTGTCCAAATACTCTCTGGATTGTCTGTGTTCTTCCTAAAAGGTGGTGCCCAGAACCACACAGGGTTCTAGGTGCTACTCCGGATGTCTCCTGATGGGGGCAGAGCATAGTAGGACTTAGAGATCTCAAAATATAAGTTAAAATGTGGGAAAGTGAAAGAAAAATAAAAGAGCAACAAACTTGAGAGACAGTGTGGCATTGTAGAAAATGAATCGGGTCAGGAGACCTGGGTCTGAATCCTGACTCTTACTAGTTGAGTGATCATATTTTACCTCTGAGTTTTGTTGCCTCATCTGAAAACAAAAGGAATATTAATACTTGTCCCATCTACAACCTTACCCAGGTCACAAACCTTAAGGTTATTTATTAGCACAGGGCTGCCCTCATATTTTGGGAGTCATGGACCCCTTTGGCAGACTTGAAAACTCTGTAGACCCCTTCCCCAAATAATATCTTTAAATGCATAAAATGCATAGGATTTCAAAGGAAACCAATTATATTGAAGTTCAGTTATCAAAATGTTAAAAGAAAAAAAAAAAAGTTCAGGGACCTCCCCCAAGGGAAGAATCCCTTCACTAAAGAATTGCAAATCACCAATAATAATATTTAATATTATTAGTAACAGTAGTTTGCCATTGTAAAAGTTTGTTATTTTTAAAAGCATGCACAAATGTTTTCCAACAAGATGATGGTTTTATTTTGCTGTAGTTAAATACTGCAAACTATCAGGAAAGAACCCCCCCACCCCCAACACTCTCAGTTTTGTTGTTGTTCAGTCATATCCAACTCTTTGTGACCCCTTTCGGAGTCTTCTTGGCAAACTTGAGTGATTCACCTTTTCCTTCTCCGGCTCATTTTAAGATGAGGAAACTGAGGCAAACAGGGTTAAGTTACTTACCCAAAGTCACACAGTTAGTAAGTGTGTGAGGCAGGATTTAAACTCAGGTCTTCCTGACCCCAGGTCACCCAGCTCTAACAGTTTTAAGCAAGGGGATTCTGCTAGGACAACGTCTAATCCACTGTGAACCCATTAAGGATGGGCACTCGCCTTATTTTTCTGTGTATCCCCATAGCACAGGGGATCTGCCAGAGGTCTGTCCTCAATGAATGTTACTAGAACGACTACCTTCCCCAGATTCTCCTCTGATGCTTCCCCATGGCATCAAAGTAGTCCTCAGTTCTTGAAGTCTCTGCCTTAAAAGCCAGACTCCTGTAGTGCCAGCCAAGCTGGGAAGGATTGTGGATCATTCATTCATTCATCAAACATTTATTGAATATCTGTTATATGCCAGGTACTAGAAACACAGGGACTAAAATGAAACAATTCCCACCATCGCGAAGTTTACATAGCCGTCCCCGCCTCGTTCCCCCACCCCAGGCCCAGGCCGTCCAGAACACATGGAGGCTGCTTTGACAGATCAAAAGTGTTGAAGGAGATGAGAGTCACCAACTCTGTTTCCTTCCAGTGAACGGATGAGATGGCCTTATCATCCAACCTGACGCCGCCTCCTAAAGTCCTCCAGGCCTTACAGTCTGCCCTGTCTCTATGTCCTGCAGACCCTCGGCACTGTCACGTGACCTGCTGACATCAGAGAAGGCAGAGACAGGAGGCAGCGGGAGGCTGATGTAATAGTAATCACATTACTAGGAACTGTAATGTTGTCATACAATGAAGAGGCTATTCCAGGTGACAGGTGGTAAGGAAAAGGTCGGTGGATGTCAGTGAAGAAGAGCAGTTGGGGGGCAGCTAGGTGGCGCAGTGGATAGAGCACCGGCTCTGAAGTCAGGAGGGCCTGAGTTCAAATCCAGCCTCAGACCAAACACTTGACACTTACTGGCTGTGTGACCCTGGGCAAGTCACTTAACTCTGACTGCCTAAGCAAAAAACAAATAAATAAAAATAAAAATAAGAAAGAGAAAAAGGCCCAGGATAGAGGCCTGGTTGATAAATCCACACCAAAGGGACAGGATGTGGTTAACGATCCAGCAAAGCAGACTAGGAAAGAACCGCCTAAGCAGCAGGAAGGAGGAGAGCCAAGGGGAAGCATCTGGAAGTAGGGGATGTCTAGGCCCGGGGGGGGGGGGGGGGGCAAATGCTGCAGAGAAGACAAGAGGAGACTTGGCAGTTAAAGGGGGACTGATCACCTTGGAGAAAGTCATTTCTATTGACTGATGAGCCTGGAAGCCAGTTTTCAAAGGGCTAAGAAATGAATGGAAGGTGAGAAAGTAGAGGCATGGTCCTTCCGGCCTTTTCTGAGAATTTGGCTGCGAAAGGAAGAAGAGATAGAATGGCAGTGCCAAAGGCTGGTGTTTTGAAATGGGGGGAGACAATGTCATGTTTGGAAGCCGGGGGGGAAGGAGCCAGTGAGCGGGGAGAGATTGGAAATTAGAGAGAGAGGGGGAAGGAAGGAGGGGGTAAGCTGCCAGAGGAGAGAGGGCAAGAAGAGATCAGGAGGACAAGGAAGAAGGGTTGACATCAGCAAGGTAAGAAGCCATCTCCTCCTCTGAGGCTGTAGCAAAGGAGGAGAGAATGCAGATGATGTTGGAGTGATTGATTGCATAGCCCTGGGAGAAAAGGGAGCCCACAGTGAATTCTTTGGCTATGTCTTCCACCGAGAGAACACAAAGAGTGGGATAGGTGGCTTGAGAAGAGAAGACAGGATTTGTTGTTTAGATTATCCTAGGCCGTTTTACAGATGGGAAAACTGAGGCTCTGAGAGAAAAAAAAATGACTTGCCCAACACTGCACAGAGAGGGAATAACAGAGCCAGGATCAGTGAAGAAGCATTTTATAGCACCTCCTATGTGCCAGGCACTGTGCTAAGTGCTTTTTTGTTTGTTTGTTTGGGGGGGGGGGGGTTGAAGGCAATTGGGGTTTAGTGACTTGCCCAGGGTCCCACAGCTAGCAAGTGTCCAGGCCCAGTGCTCTATCCGCTGGGCCACCTTGCTGCCCCTCATTGTGATTGGACCCCAAGGATTGAGACTTTAGGCGGGGCCCTCAGCGGGGCCAGCTCAGATAAGCAGAGGGAGAGATGACTGGTAAGGCCATCACCAGGCTGGCCACGAGGAGATGCATTTTTTTCAATCGCAGCATCTCGTGAAAGTGTCCGCTAAGGTGTGGAGAGGTCACTGTCCTCATGAAGAGAGTTGCCCACACTGATGAAATCATGCTCTTTGGAGATACTGAAGGGATGAATGAACATACTCTCTCCTTCTAAGTGCTAAGCGTATAGTGGACTCCCAATCAATACTCGTTGATGGGATGATTAATAACAGGCCCAGGAATACATTTCCACGCGTGCCATAGTTACAAAGCACTTTACATCCATTATCTCATCTGATCCTTAGCAGAGCATGGACTATTATCTCCGTTCTGCAGAAAAGGAAACTGGGAAGATAACAGAGGGAATTACCTGCTCATGGTCCCACAAGAAAGTGGTAGAGCCCAGCCAGAATGGTGGTCCCTACAGTCCAGCGTCCTGACTGCTGTTTCACAACTGAAGTCAGCGTCCAAATGAGATCGTTTCAGGTGCCTGGTAACATCTATTGTCTTGCTCCTTTCAGCTAATGTTCGAGGGTTTGTGTTTTTGTTTTTTTTTTTGTCTCTCTAATTTATGATTGTTCTGTTTTATTTTAATATTTCACTTTATAAGATGCTTCCAACCTATTTTGGAAGTAAATAAGGTATAAATCTTACATACCTCAATTCTTCAAGGATCTATACTAAACTTTAAATAAATAATAATGACTCACAATCATATATCACAGTGTGACATAGCAGACAAAGATCACAGAATCACAAATTTAGAGTTGGAAAGGCTCTTACAGGCCATCCCATCCAACTCCCTCATTTTATAAATGAGGAAACTGAGGCCCAGGGGATTAAGTGATTTACCCAAAGTCACCCAAAGTAGTTAATAGAGGTGGGGTTAGAACCCAGATCCTCTAACAACAAAGCCATTGATCTTTTGCCTTCACAGCACTACCTCTAAAGGCCAGTCTTGGAGTCAGGAAGACCTAAGTTCCAGTCTTCCCTGAGACACATACTGTACTAGCTATGTAACCATGGGTAAGTCATTGAATCCACATTTCTATTGCCTTAGACAACTCTCTAAGACTGAGTTATAGATCAGCTGCGGACCTGCTTGGATGGAGTGAATTTCCCCATTAGGAGTATACACACACACACACACCATGAAATCACCTGTGTTTTCTATTCTACCACATTACTTTAATTCTCAGATGTGGAAACTGAGGCTCAGATAAAAATGGCAATAATAATTCATATTTCTACAGTGTTTTATGGTTCCAAAGTGATTGATATATATATCCTCTCATTCAATCAAAGAGAATGTGGGTATTAATTTTGGCATTTTACAGGGGACTAAGGCTCAGAGAAGTCAAGTGATTTGCCCAAGGTCACACAGCTTGCAAATGGCAGGGCCAGGATTTGAACACACACACTCCGTCCCTAGGTCTCCTGCTACTGCTGCCTTCTCTATACCAGGCTGGAAAGCTGGGCACTCAAATCCTGGCGCAGGATGCAGAGCTGGGAGGGGGAAGGGGAGGCAAGGGGCTCTTCCTCCTTGACGCCTGCCGGCTCAGAAAGCAAAAGTCTTCTGATCTCAAACTTTCTATTAATCCCTTTTAACACCATAATAGCAGGAACAAACAGCATCTCACATCTTCAAAGTCCGTTAGCAAACAGTGACTAACATGGCCCGGCCCCAGCTCGAGATGAGACACCGTTAATTATAACCAGTTAATTAAAAAGCCAGCCATATTACCCGGGGGGGGAGGGGGGAGGTAGGAGGAGGTGGGGAGGGAAGGGGGTTCACCAGTAAATCTCTCACAAAAAAAGAAAAATCAAATGATTCGTTAACCTAATGTCTTCCAATGCTCTTGGTGGACAAATTTAAATGAAACCCAGGAATCGGTATCAAGATTGAAAACCTTCCCCAGACCTAGCTAAAAGGACGGGGCAGGGCACAGGGGATGGGGCAGGGAAAGAGAATCACAAAATGTCAGAGTGACAAGAGAACTTAGAAGAGAAGCTAAACCGGGCCAAAAATGGAGGAGGAAGGCAGACTTGGTCAAGGTCACACAGTCAGCAAATGACGAAGCGGAGATCTGACTCCAAATCCCACGTTTTCTGCTCTTTTTTTAATTTGTCAGATGTGGAAACTGAGGCTCAGAGAAATTGTGACTTTCCCAAGATGGCAAAACCTGAAAACCAGAGCTCCCTTCAAGTCTGCAGGGCTGCCATGTGAACACCAAGGAAGGATTCGACTTCCTCTGCTTGGTTCCAGACGACAGACCCAGGAGCAAATGGAAATGCTGCAAAGACTCAGGTGTGGACTCTGTGCAAGGAGAAACAGGCCAGTGATGGGTTGTCCTGAAGTGGAGCTGGCTGCCACAGGAGGTAGTGAGTCACCCTTTATCTCAGGTCTCAGGCCAAGGTGGGATGAGCTGGTGTGTTGCGGGGGAGGGAGAGTTCTTGCCCAGGAATGGGTTGGTCTAGGTGACCTCTAAAGGTCCTTCCAGCTCTGGAATTCTGCGGCAACTTCCACTCCAAGATGAGGCATCAGGGGAGGGCTTTAATGGAGAACCAGGATGGGGGGATAAGAGAAATGTCTAGCAGGGAGATGCCCAGGCTGGAGGGCAGAGGTCAAGGAGAGGGGACAGGATACAAGGACAGTGGAAGATGAAGTGATCTAACCCTTTGGAAGGGAAATAGCCCTAGGAGAGAGACATTTGGTGATAGGAAACTTGGTAGAGGAGTGGGGTGACCCAGTGGCAGAAACTGCCCCACATGGTCCAGCAGAAAGAACATTGGCTCTGGAGTCATAGGAGCTGGATTCAAATCCAGTCTCTGATGCTCATTGCCTGTGTGGCCTTGGAACAAATGAATTTCCCTGGGCCTCAGTTTCTCTCTCAGTAAAACAAGGGGGTCTGATTAGATGCCCTCTGAGTTCCATCCCAACTCTAGATTCATGACATTATGATCCTTTGACAGATGATGGAGTGCAGGGATAGCGTGATGTGAGCTGGTTGAGGCCAGTGAACTGGGAAGAATCCTCTCAGGGCTGAAGTATACCCCTTCGGGGTAGCAAAGGCCTGGTAATTCCGTATTCTTTATGGCTCTGCCCTAGAACCCAGAATGTCCAAGATGGAAGGGCCATTAGAGAACAGGGAACATAGAATGTCAGAGACAGGCTGCCTCTGCCAGAAAGTGGAATGAATGCTGGATATGCCACCAGGCCCCGGGGGTCAGATCCTGACTCTACTACTTACCATCTATGTGGTCTTGGGCAAATCACTTATCCTCATCTATAAAATGAGTGGGTCAGCTAGAGCACTTCTAAGGTCCCTTCCAACTCTTTTCAACTCAAGTTTTCCCTTAAGAGAGACCTTCTAGAACATCTTTGATTGGCCCATGGTTCCAGCAGGGGCAAAGCTGCTCTATTGGAGAATCCACACTGCAAGATGTGAGATTCCAAGACTAGAATCTGGTGAGTAGCATAGGTCTGGAAAAACAAACATAAGAGGGCTAAGGAAATATTGCAGTATTTTAATTTTTTAAAAAAGTGACCACAGTGCCAGGAGAGACCAGCCCACCCCAGCCTGGATCCCAAGCCCCACTCCCAAAGTAGTCATGGCAGATCTCTCCAGTGCTCAAGCTGAAACATCCATATGGCTTCTGGCTAAAGTCACAATAGGAAGATCAGTATTGACATGGTTCAGTTTTTCTGAAATGTCAATTCATTGGCTATTGAACAGCTCATATTTAGAGTACCAATGATTAATTTAAAGTTTATAAAAGGTCTAAAAACTGTGTGATCCCTGGTATTCCAGTCTTCCTTAGTCTTTCCCTATTTTCTGTTACTCTTTTGTTGTTTATCGTCATTTTCAAAGAGGACCAATGACATCAAGGATGCCGTCTTGACTTGAGTGTGAATTGGATTTATTGAGGCAGAGTTGCCTCACTCTCTCTGCCTGAGTCACCAAAGGTTCAGTGACAAGACAAAAGTCAGGGTGATCGGGGATGGCCCAGGGTGCAGCAGATGACCTTGGCATCTTCAACATCTGACCAAGCTCTAAGCACTCCATGGCACCTCCTTCAGTTGCCTTCGTGGCTATTGGAACAAATTGTTCTCATCCACCCGTTCTGTCCAAAGTCTTCCAACATTTGGGGTAGATACCACTCTGACTCACTGACAGGTCTGAGGCCTATGGGTTACCTTCATCCTGATTTAACCCATCAGCTGAGACGGTTTACTGGGATGTGGCCATTGTACAATACAGCTTCTTGGAGCCACAGTTGAAAGGTGAGTGCCAGGTGGACACCAAAGGTAAATGAGCAGCCCTAAATAAAGGGTTTACCAAGCCCTCACACCAGAGGTGCTGGTCCTCCTTGGATACCCCATAGTTATACTCTTTCACTGTCACTGAGGAAGCCAAAGGGGACCAAACAGGACTCAAGGGCATTTTGGATATCTTTGTTTCACATGCGGGTTGGGGGGGTGGGGGAGAAGTGGATTCCCCAGTCAATTCGATGAGCTTGCAGATCAGCATTGCCTTTAGATGTCCAGGATCCCACACATACTACACTGACTAGTGCACTATGTATGCCTGCCACCTGTCTTCCAAGTATGGCAGAACCCAACAAAATTTTCGGTCTGATGGCCTAACATTAGGGAACCTAGGACCTCCTTGGTGCCACATGAAGCATGAACGCAGGACTTTTGTGAAAGATTTCCTCATAACACGTAAAAACCTGCACCTTTGCACTCAGGAGGCTAGGTGGTGCAGTGGACAGAGCATTGGACATGGAGTCAGAAAGATTCCTGACCTTGCACCCTTACTACTTGTGAGACCCTGGGCAAGTTGTTTAACCTTTCTCCACCTCAGTTTCTTCTTCTATAAAATGGGAATAACTGTGAGATTAGAATGAGATAACATTTGTAAAGTGCTATAGAAATGCCAACTATTATTATTGCCTGGTTCTATCCTCTGGCATCAATCAAAACAAGTCTAATCCCTCTTTCATGCAAAAATTCTTCAAATATTTGGAGAGATCAATCATGCTTCCCCCAGTTGTCTCTTTTCCAAGCTAAACATCCCTGGTTCTTTCAACTAATCTTCATATAACGTAGTTTCCAATTTCTTCACTATCCTGGTTATTCCACCTTCAGACACATCCTTCCTCAAATGTGAGGCACATAACTGCATGTATAAGTCCAAACAGAGCTGACCAAGGCTCAGGACTGTTGGATTAACTTCTGCTTTGTATACTTCCCTGAATGCAGCCTAAAATGGAATTCAATGACATGACCTCACCCTATTTTTTTTTTATTTTTGCAAGGGGAAGGGCAGGGAACATGAACTGTTGTCTAGCCCAGTTTCCTCCATCCTGGACTTGGCACTGATTTCTTGAACCCAAGTGCAGGACTTTACATTTATCCTTATTAAAATGTATATTGTTAGCTTCTGCCCACCATTCTGGCCTGTTGAAATCTTTTTGGATCCTGACTGCCAACCATGTAAACTGTGCTTTCTTTCACTCACAAATTTGACAAGTATGCCTTCATATAAATCTTTAAGAAAAATACTGAACACCAAACCAAAGGCAGGAGATCCCTAGGGCATTCCACCTGAGACTTCCTTCCACATTGATATCAATCCTTTAATCACACCCACATCTCTCCATTTTATCCTCAAGGATTACATAAGAGACTTTCTCAGACGCCTTGCTGAAATACAATAGTTCACGAATGTTCACAGCATTCCCCAGATCTATCTTTCTAGCAACCCCGGCCAAAATGTAAATGGAAGCAATCTGCCTGCCATTTGATGAACCCATGCTGGCTCTCAGTGACCACTCCCTTTTCCAAGTGACCAACTGTCTCTTTAGTAACAAATGTATTCTACAATTCTGCTTGGAATTAAAGTCAAGCTGACTGGTCTATACTCTGGAAACTCTATCTTCTTCCTTCTAGGAAAAAAAAAAAGAGAATGATATTTTGCCTCCTCAGATCCTTTGGCGCTTCTGCTCTCCACAATTTTCAGAGTACTGATGATGTCTCAGCAATCACAATCTTTCTGTACCAGAGGTGACCTGGTGGCTTGAATTCACTGAGTATCATGAGGTTACTTCCTATCATCTCCCCACTCGTCTTGGGGTTCTATTCCTGGTTAATGATTTTTGTTCTGTTTTTCTCAGCCTAAAGATCATTCTCCTAGTCAGGCAGGGGAGGCAAAATGGGAGCTGTCATTTTCCCTTCTTGGCAACAATTCCATCCTGTCCTTGAATTTCCTCTTGCCCCCCAACCTAGCTATAAAAATCTGTGTTGTCCTGTGTGCCTCCTCACTGGCGTCCACTCTTTGGGGTTGGGTGCTGCCTGCTCTGTTCTTACAGGGTTATGACACTTGTCAGCAATCATCCTTCATCTCCTGTCTTTGTCTCCATCCATATGTTTGTTTTTTGTTTTTTTATTTTTTTACTGGTTAGGTGATCTCTTCAGCCTGTTTCCCATTTTCTTAATCAGAATAATTCACAGATAAATTGTCACCAGTATATCCATCAAATCAGAGTTTCCAAATGGGAAGAGAACCTAGAGGCTGCCATCTGGTCAAACCCAAACCTGAAAAAGGGTCCCTGGATAACACAGCCAACAGGCGGTCATCCAGCTTTTGCTTACGGACCTCTCCCCTTCTCTAGGAACTACGCACGACATCTTACTTGGGAATAGCTCTAATTGTGACAAGATTTTCCTATTCCTCAAGCCTACCCTGCCTTTTTGCATCTTTCATCCATTGCTCCTAATTCTACCTTCTGAGAATAAAAAGCCTCGTACCTTTTTCACAGGATGGCTTTTCCATACCTGAAGACATTTGTCACATCCCTCGCACTCACCCAAATCTTCTCTTCTCCAAGCTACACAACCCATTCTTTCAACCATTGCTTACGTGGCATGAATTTGAGGCACTTCACCCTCTTGACCACCCTCCCCCAGAAGCTCTCCTGCTTATCAATGTTCTTCCCAAAATTGGCATTCAGAACTGAACACAGTATTCCGGGTGTCTGCTGGTGAGAGTAGAGGATAGTAGGACTATCCTCTCCTCATTCCTAGAGGCTATGGGGAAGGCACAAGCATTTAATAAGCACCTGCTGCACTAGTGCTAGGCACTTTGTTAAGTGCTTTACAAATTTTATCACATTAGATCCTCACAATAACCTTGTGAAGAAGATGCTGTTATCCCCATTTTATAGTTGAGGAAACTGAGGCAGACAGAAGTTAAGTGATTTACCCAGGGTTACATAGCTGGTGTCTAAAGTTGGATATGAAATCAGGTTTTCCTAAATACAGGGCCACTGTGTAACCTAACCTAGGCTTCTCTTAATGCAGGCTAAGATAGAACTCACTTTCTTGGCTGACATACTGAGGCAATGTTGACTCCTATTGAGTTTTCAGTCTACTAATAAATGTTTGTTGAATTGGATTGAATAAAACTTCCAGGTCTATTTCAAACAAATTGCTTTCCAGCCAGACATCCCCCCTTCCCCTGCCCCAAACTGGGAGAGGTGATTTTTTGAACCCGTATGAGAACTGACATTGATCCCTACTAAATTTCAACTTATTAGATTTCTAGTGTTCTAGCCTGTCAAGATCTTTTTGAATCCTGATTCTGTCATGCAGCATTCTAGCTATCACTCCCATCTTCCTGCTATCTGCAAATTCGATAAACCTGCCATGTCTAGCTTTACCGAAGTCACTGTTGACTTAGTATTCATCCTTCTTGAGCTTTCTCAAGCTTCTGACACTGTTAACCACCCCCTCCTTCTGGGTATGTTCTCTTTGTTTCTTGGTTCTGTCTGATAGCGCCTCCTGAATATTCTCTGTGTAATCATCCTCCACCCGCCACCCACTAAGTGGAGATTTAGCCCAAGGCACGATCCTAGACACCCTTCCCTTCTCTCTCCACTTTCTTTCCAGGTGTTATCTCTCATGAGTTTATCATCTCTACACGGATGACTCCCAGATCGATCGATAGATAAATGATATAAATAGATCTATATCTAGCTGTAAAGCTCTGTAACTCTTGAGTTTCTGCAGAGAATATTTCACATCACTTCATCTGTAAAGAACAGGTATAGATACACAAGCCTAGCCCGTCTCCTGAACTTCAGTCCTGAATCACCAACTGCCTACTGGATTTCTCCAACTGGATGTCTCCATAGGCATCTCAAACTCAACTTGTTCAATGATAGAACTTACCTTTCTTTCTAAACTCACACTCTGCCTAACTTCACTATTTCTACTGAGGCAACTACCACCCTTCCAGGGAAGAGAGAACAAGCACTTCTTAAAAACATTAACTAAGGTACATTTATGAAGCAGCCACTATGTGCCGGGCACTGTGGGAAGTGCTTTACGAATATTTTCATTGGATTCTAGTCACCTAGCTTCACTTTGAGTCATCACCAACTCCTCATTTTCTCTTATTCCCCACCCTCCACGTCCAATCAGTCGCCAAGTCTCCTTGATTCTCTCTCCACATCTCTCACATCCATCCACTTCTCTGCCTAGAACCAATTACTACTCGAGATCAGGTCCTCACTCCCTCTTGCCTAGACTGTTGCAACTAGGTGGTACAGTGGATAGAATGCAGGAATTGGAGTCAGGAAGATCCGAGTTCAGATACTTACTAGTTGTGTGATCCTCAGCAAGTCACTTAACCCTATTTGCGTCAGTTTCCTCGTCTATGAAATGAACTACAGGGAAAAAATGGCAAACCACCACAGCATTTCTGCAAAAACCCAAACGGAGTCACAAAAAGTCAGAAATGACTGAAGAAGACTATTGAAACCTCCTTCCAGTTGGCCTTGTCTCCAGTCTCTTCCCCTCTCTAACCCATTCTTTACAGTTGTCAAAATGATCTTCCTCAAGCACAGGTCTGACCATGTCACTCTCCCTGCTGAAGGACCTTCAGTGGCTCCCTATTACCTTGAGAATAAAATGCAAATTATTTTGGTTAGCATTTAAGGCCTTTCCTAACCTGGCTTCAGCCTACCTTTCCAAGCTTATTTCCTATTATTTCTCCTCTCCTACTCCATGTTCCAGGCAAAGCACCCTACCCTACTCACTGCTCTCTGAACTAAGCATTCCATCTCTCACGTCCGTGTCTTCGCAAAGGCTGTCATTCATACCTGGAATGTTCTCAGGGCTAATCACCATAGCTTGAAATATCTAGATTCCTTCAAAAATCAGCTCAGGTTACACCTTACATTAGACCTTTCTTAAGCCCTGCACTATACTGCTTTCCTTTCCCTGGAAATCACTTTGCATTGACTTTATGTATTTTTTTAAATTTCCCTATCTGTGTAGCAAAGGTTGGATTCCCCCAATACAGTGTCTTTTGTTTTGTGTTCCTAGCTCCTTGCATTCTCAGGCACTTACTTTACTGAGTCTCATTTTATACCTCTGTAAATGAAGGAGGGAGGTTGCAATTGTACCTTCTAGCTATAATAATATTTGACCAGTTCAGGGAGCCAGTCTCCTAAAGAGCAAAGGGCACAAAGGACCCAGGACATCACAGTTGCGGGGACCCTTAGTACTAACACACATATCCTCCTTCCCAGAGGACCTAGTACAGAAGGAATCCAGTTTTGCACCTGGCTGCCAAACGATGAGCAAATTTGGGGAGATGGCGCCACCTGGTGGCATCCCCTCTTCTTCACACCATGGTCCCAAAGGCCCCCATTTCTGCAAAGCGTGGGGGGATGACAGCAACCGATGCAGGCCGAGCCCTTATCTTCAGCCTCTGTCTCTTACACTCCTCAGTCCATTGCAGCAACGAGGTCCAGGTCACTGTTCCCAACTCTAGGGGTGCTACTGAGCCCGTGTGTGGCCTAGCTGAAGACCAGCTAAGCCGATTCCAGACCAGGCCAGGCCCATGCTGAGAGCTGATGCCCAGTCCAGACTAAAGGCCTGCCTCAGCGCCAGGCTAAATTCCAGACCTGGCCACACGCTGATCCCGGGCCCGTACTCCAAGATGGGTCCTGACGCAGGACCCAGAGCCATGCCCCATACCGAGACTCCCTTACACCGAGTGCGGACCCAGGAGCCCCATACCAGGACCCTGACCCTCACCAAGTCCAGGAATGCATTCCAGACTGCCTTGATCTTTTCACAACTTCCTGTGCTTTCTTAAACAAAAGGCACCCAACACAAAATAACTTTTTCCTGATGACTAGTTTATCATTATAC
The DNA here is from genome assembly GCF_900497805.2 of Vombatus ursinus. Classification (NCBI taxonomy): domain Eukaryota; kingdom Metazoa; phylum Chordata; class Mammalia; order Diprotodontia; family Vombatidae; genus Vombatus; species Vombatus ursinus. Next base: position 6,533,838 of record NW_020949696.1, read on the forward strand.
TAGAAACTACTCTATAGGGTCTAACAAAAGAATGAGGCACCTTCAAGTTATGAATTTGGCCCTGCCACTGACTGGTCCCAAAGAGGCTTTTTGAATTCCTACGTTGCTTCTCATGTGGCTGCCCCCTCCTCCCACCTGGCCCGACTTTCCTTCCCTCGTAACGTGCTGCTGCCTCTGAGGGAGCCTCAGATGCCTAAGTCGCAAGCTAAGATAACTCAGGGGACCAAGGAAGACAAGCAGTCTATGGGCTGGAGATGGATCGGGTAAGACAGGTGATCGCGTTTCACTGCCCCCAGTGTTGCCTTCCTGGTTAGGGGAGTGGTCTGTCCTTCCATGCCCTGGCCTGCCCGAGTTACACCCCTGCATTACAAGCAGGAGCTCAGCTTCCCCAATGGGGAGTGAGATGAACTCAGCTTCACCTTCTGGCTCTTCGGGGCTGTGTGACCTTGAGGGGGCTTCCTGGCTTCCCTGGGCTCTCTGGCACAATGGCACTGCCTACAAACACGGCTGCTGTCAAACTCCAATGAGGTAAGAGGCGTGTAAGGCACACCACGGAGCTCCAGGTCCCCAGAAGTGCCTCCTGGCATTATTACTATTGGCATTCACAGGACAGTAGGACAGCTTTAAACCATGGAATGCCAGGATCTCAGAAGACCCCAAAGGCAGGAGGCACACAGAGGGCAGAGACAGATTGTGTGGCAGGTTTGAGAAAGTTACAGCTTGTTACCAGTGATGACTTGGGCAGGAACTTGATGGCAGGAAAGACATCCTACAGGGTACAGGGACCTGAGGAAGGCATTTTTGCAAGAACCAGCTGCTCCACAAAATACTCAAGGACCCAAAGAAAGGCAGCTTCCAGGGTAATGAGTAGAACCTCTATGGGAAATTACAGATGAGAAATACAGAGCCAGGAAGGAGAAGACCCCAATGATTAACATACCTCCTTTCTGTCCCTCCCCCCTTCACACCCCACCCCACCCCCCGGGATGAAAGCACAACAATATTAAAATAAACATATGAAGAAGAATAACTGGTATTATTTCCTTCTCACCCACCACCCAGAGACAAGTTCAGAGCAGTGAGGGACAAAGCAGGGTTCACAAAAGATCTGACTTCGAAACAGATGGAGCAGACACCTGGGCAAAGGAATGGAGTCCGTGCCCTGTGTGTCAAAGGGAAAAGGTCACTGCACTCGGCCACGTTTGCTTAGTTACAATCAGCAGCTTTTACTGAGCACCCTTGATGAAGCAAATACTGTGGGGTGCTAGTCCCCCAACAGGAGACCAAAATACCCAAATATACAGATACAAAGTAAAAGGCTTCCCCCATGCCTGGGAGAGAGCAAGGTGGTCCCAGAAGGAAGGTGCCCTGGAGTCCCCATCCAGAGAGAACAGATGTGAGGGAGGAATGTCCTTCTGGAGGGGACTTTGTCCCCCCAAACACAAGTGTGGGCAGTGCAGGAGCCAGAGTCCTTGGATCACAGCTAAGATTTCCCTTACGCAGGGCTGACCCATGACCAATGGGCACATGGTGAGGTTCAGAGATGCTCTCTTCTCCCTTCACACAGAAACAACTCGAGGAGAAAGCAGGCAGATAGGAGGAATAGCCACAGCAAAACTCATCCTACGTCCTCTCCCATGGATCCCTTTCTCTGACTACAGGTCTCCAAGGGAGAAACTAGAATGTGGTCCTCAGCTGCACCAGGCCTCAGGGGAGATCCCAGAGCCGGGCCACAGCCTGTCTCTGAGAGACGTGCTGGCTTTGGTTTCTGGCAGCTCAGAGACCTAGAAGCCATTTTGTCAAGTGTGGAGAGGGGAGACAGCCCCCGATGCCAGGTTCTGCTTGGTCTAGTCAATGACTTGTAGCGGGAAGACAGAGACCACTCCTCTCTCCATCCCCCACTACATCTCCCAAGCTGCTGTTGGATGGGGAGAAGTGAACCTGCTGGGACCTAATCCCATACTTTCCCCTTCCTCCAGGCAGCACCGTTCATGTTCCAACATTCGAGATAGAACCCAGGTGTCTCCGCAGGGTTTTCAACCCCAATCCAAGTTGGGAATGTTAGCACAGGAACAGGAGCAGCATCAGGAGAGGGGCAGGGGATCCAGGCAAGCTCTTAAAACCTGAGAGACGGGAAGGTAAAGACACTGAGCTTCCCCTGCAGAAGCCCACATCTGGCAAAGTAAAAGCTATGATCTGGAATACCACATCTGTCCCCTACTCCTCCTTTCCTGCATTTCCCAACATATCCCAAGTGCAAAAACATTTCCCAACATTCCCTCCCCCCTTAGAAACACTGTATTGTATAGAACCATTAAAAAAATAAACCCCGGATTTTCTTGACATTCTGTGCCTGGGGTCCCTCTTCCCCCTTTCTGGATTGTGCCGTGCTGCTACCACTGGGGACTCCAGCTCTTCATCTGGAAAACAGAATCAATCAATAATCAATCAATAAACATTTATGACCTACTACGCGCCAGGTACTGTGCTAAGGGCTAGGGATATAAAAAGAGGCAAAAGATGGTCCCTGCCCTCAAGGAGCTTACAATCTAACACCAAAGTATGGGCATTACTTGGTGACCTAAAGAAATGGGCAGGGAATCCTTGGACAGTCTCTCTGTGATGGGCTTTTTTTTGGGGGGGGGGGGCACTTTTCATAATAGCCACAAGTCGCTGTAGGAGGGTTTAGGAACAGGTGAGTCTGGAGGCGTGGGAGCGGACAGCCAGATTCACCTCCTCCTCAGCTCCCTCACATGACTCACTCACCCGGCAAGCTCTGGGCTGGTCACACCCTGAGCCTGGTACCTGCCAGGACAGGAATCCCACAAGAGGCTTCCTGCTGCCTCACCTTCACAGTCTCCTCACCAAAAGTGCCCCCAAGCTCACAGGATTCAGAGGCGGAAAGGACTCAACTCCCACTCTCTTATTTCACAGATGATGAAACTGAGACCCGAGGACAAGACACTCGGCCACGGCCACACAGTGAGTAAACACAGCGAGTGAGTAGAAGAATGCACATTTCCCATCTCCAGATCCAGAGATCTTTCCACCAGCCCTCCCTCGCTGCCTGGCTCCTGCACTGCCTGGACAACTTCCGAGCTCAAGAAGCACCAATTCTCCACCCCCACCCCCGTACCCTCTAGCCCGGCAGGCTCCGGGAAGCATACCAGGGAGAGTCGAGTCAGAGAACAAGGCTTCATATCCTGCTTCTGCAGCTTACCTGCCTGGGGGGCCCTTCAGCAAGGCCCTGCCCTCTCCTCACCCGTACAATAAGGGGGCAGGACCAGAAGATCGATCGCTAAGCCCCTTCCAGCTCTAAACCCAGCCCCAGTGACAGGTAGGCCTGGACCATGCCCAAGAGCCATGACTGTAGATCAGACCTAAGGGTGCTGATGAAGCATCTCAGGGAGCCAAGCTGTTTACCCAGGAGATGACTGGGGGGGGAGGTGGAGTGCTAGATGCCATCTTCAAGCATCTGTCACTAGGAAGAGGGATGAGGGGGAGACTTACGGGGCCCAGAGAAGCTATGTGACTTTCCCAAGATCTCCCAGGTAGTAAGGAGCATGAACAAATTCAGTCAGCACACTCTCTACTACAACACGCGGCCTCCCAGGCAAAGGTGGAGTGACCACCTCAGGGAAGCCTGCCTGGACCAGCTGGCAGGCTGGACCAATTTACTAGCAAGCCACCTAAGTTCTCTGGGCAGACTTAGTTTCCTTATCTATTTTTTTTTTTTTTGGTGAGTCAATTGTGGTTAAGTGACTTGCCCAGGGTCACATAGCTAGTAAGTTTCAAGCGTCTGAGGCCGGATTTGAACTCAGGTCCTCCTGACTCCAAGGCCAGAGCTCTATCTACTTTGACACCTAGCTGCCCTCAGTTTCCTTATCTGTAAAGAAGAGGACTGAGCTAGGTGGTCTCAGAGGACCCTGTCAGTTCTAGACTATGCTTCTCAACCCTCTGAGAGCACTATCAACTCTAGATCCTCAGTGCTATGAAGCATCTGCCAGTTCTAGAGCTATGTACCTGGGCCTGACGCCTCCGCCAGGGCTCAGAGCCCGTGATTCTTTAAAGCACTCATAATCCTGAACGGCAGAGGAAGGGGCCCCACGGAGATAGAGGAGCCATAGCACAGAATAAGGGTTTCAGTCCTTGCCTAATTCTAACCACCTCTCCAGTCTTGATCCCTAAAACCTCAGGGGAGAAAAAAAATTCCAGAAACTCTACCATCTCAAGTTCCTCGTCTCAAAGACCGTCTCTTCGTCACTCTCCACTGAAGCCATCTCCATGTGGTCATCTGTATTTGAGAGCAGACCATACTTCCTCCGCTGCGGTTTCTTTATTCTGAAAACAGTTTAAAATACAATTCATTTCAATTCCACAAATCTTTCCTGAGGACCTACTACATGCAGGGCCCTGCGTTAGGATAAATCCCAAACCTTCACTGACAGATAATAAACATCATTCTCAACCTCTTCAGTTCACTTCAACAAACACATATGAGGCACCTATTATGGGTTCAGCATGGAAAACACAAAGATGAAACGACAGAATCCCAGGGAGAATGTGACAGGGGCAAAGGCAGGGCCCACCCAGTGCTATGAGAAATTTGACGAAGGCAGCTTTCAGCAGCAGAGTGCAGGAAGGGGACAGGGAAGATTCTTTTACATGGGAGACAGTCCCTGAGTCGGGCCTTGAAGGGAGGGAAAGACTTCAACAGGCAGAGGTTGTGGGGAGGGAGAGGATGAGAAGGAAAGGGAAGCCCCCCCATAAGAACTCAGGCCCCCCCAGTGCTCTAAGGCCTGGAGGGTAGATCACATGAAAGGGAAGATTATAAGGCTGGACAAATGGGCTGGGCCTCCCGCTAAGGCTGGAGGGCTTTGAATGCCAAATATAACGGATTATTACTTCACAATGCCAGAAGGAGGTTATCAGGACAGTGTGCCAGCAAGAGAACTTGGGCAGTGGAAGGCAGATGGAGGAGCTGGGGAGAGGCCTAGAGAAAGGAGGCCCAGTTAGGAGCCTAATCTCCCAAGAGAGGTGTTTCAGAGACAGCCCCTCTCTGGGGCCGAGGACAGGCAGAGGCCCCTCAGTCAGGTGCTTGGGGATACAAAAAGTGACAAAAGGGAGTCCCTGCTCCCAAGGAGCTAACAGTTTAAGCAGAGACAAGATGAACAAAACAAGCCACACACAAGAAATTAGGAAATAATTAACTGAGAGAAGGCACTGGAATGGCAAAGGCTTCCAAGAAAAGAAGAGATGAGCTGTGACCTAGAGGGAGCAGGGGAAGCCAGGCCGGGCCAGGAGGTGCTACTTCCCCTCATGAAGGGTAAGAACTACTGTAGTTATTTCAGCTGTGTCCAATTCTCCGTGACCCCATTTGGGGTTTTCTTGGCAAAGATACTGGAGCGGTTTGCCATGTCCTTCGCCAGCCCATTTTACAGATGAGGAAACTGAGGCAAACAGAGTTGGTTAAGTGATTTGCCCAGGGTCACACAGCTAGTAAGTATGTGAGGCCAGATTTGAACGCAGGTCTTCCTAACTCCAGCCCCAGTGCTCTATCTACTGAGCCACCTAGCTGCCTCCTAAGAACCATTTAGAATAGGTTTATTTCCCAGCAAATTCAGACTACCTTCTGAAGGTTGTAGCCCCAAAGAGAACCAGGGATTCAAATCAGTTCAACAGAGAGGAACAAGAGGCAGGGTAGCAAGCCTCGTTCGAGGCCCTGAGGGCGCTACAAAGGGGAGCTAAGTGCTGGGCCTGGCCCCAATCTCCCAGCCTCCCGAAAACCTAACCTTATTTTGGAGGAAAGGGAAGATCTGGAAAAGCTTCCTGAAGGAAGCAGCTTTGAGCTGAGCTTTAGAGATGGGCACAAATTCCAAGTGAAGATGGAAAGAGAATTTATCATTATAGATGGCACTGGGGTTGGCAAAGGAAGCAGGAGGGAACCACTCTGTCCAGCAAGTAAGCGCAGAGGGGAGACATGCAGGCTGGAGACAAAGGAATGGGCGCCACCTGCCCCAACTCTCCATGATGTGTCAGGCCTCCGGGGGACAGAGAAGCAGAGCCTCAAAGAATTCATAATTCAGACAGGGAACAACCACTCCCCCACAAAACCACCACAAAGAGAACCCCAGAGGCAGAATTCTAGAGCTGAAAGGGAGCCCCTTTTACCACATTCCACCCTCTCTTTTCAAAGAGAAAGCCCCCAAAGGGGAATCACCTTGGCCAAACTCCTGGGACCGCAGTTTGACCAGGAGGGGACCTTAGAGGCTGTCTGGTCCAACCCACCCATTTTACAGATGACGCAACTGAGGCCCAGAGAGGTGATCTGTTCCAGGTCACACAGATAATCAACAGCATGAGAATTGGAACTCAGGTCCTCAGGCTCCAAAGCCAGTGCCATTCCTACTGAACTAAGCAAGTTTCCAGTAGGGCCACAACTAGAACTCCCAAAGAAAAGGGGAAAAGCATTTATTAAGAGTCTACTATGGGCACAGCTAGATGGCGAAGGGGATAGAGCACCAGCCCTGGATTCAGGAAGACCTGAGTTCAAATCTGGTCTCAGACACTCGACACTTACTAGCTGTGTGACCCTGGGCAAGTCACCTCACCCCATTGCCTCACCCCCCCCCCAAAAAAAAGAGTCTACTATGTGCAAGGCACTGTGCTGAGCACTTTACAAATATCATCTCATTTGATACAACAAATGAGGAGGTCAATGCTATTATTATCCCCATTTTACAGGTGAAGAAACTGAGGCAGGCAGAAGTGAAGTGACTTGGGGGAGGGGAATGTCACAAATCTAGTAAGTATCTGAGACTGCATTTGACCACAAGTCTTACAGCACTCTCTTCAATGAGTCACCGAGCTGCCCCCTAGAACCCAGGCCTCCCACCTCCACAACCATCCCCAGCATCCTGACACTTACGGATTCCAACCAAGTTCCAAGTGCTCAGGAGAAGAGCCTGAAGGATCCAAGAGGCCAGACCAAAGACGGGCAGAAATCCCAGGGGAAAGAGCCCACACCTGGCCTAAGGTGGTGGCGAGGGAGGATGGAGAGAAAAGGTCAAGCAGGAGAGCTCTTCTGAGGGAAGAGCTTTCAGGACTGGGCAACCCCCTTGGGGATACAAGAGACATGGGAGGCGGAAGAGTCAGAGGGCCTATTAACAGAGATAAGCAAACTGGGAGAAAAGGAGGCTGAGAGAATCACCCAGGTGAAAAGGCCAGCAACTGGCAGCTGGAAACGTAAGGCTCCGGAGCTTGGGAGATGGAAGGATGGAAGAGTCAGCTGCACAGAGGTGATGTCTCCGAGAGGGAAGACAGGCTTGAGGACTATCAGCTGGAGCAGAAGAGGCGACAGCATCCAACGAAGGAGAAAAAGGAGCACATCCACCTCATGTCTCTATTCAGACTCAGGCACGAGGGCCTGTGTGCACAACACCTTTCCTGTATCTTCCATAGCACACAGCTGAGCAAGTATCAGACCCACAACATACATCACTTAGATCAATGTTCCGTCGTCTCTGACTCTCCATGACCCCATTCGGGGTTTTCTTGGCAAAGATACTGGAGTCATTTGCCATTTCCTCTCTCCAGCTCACTGTACAGATGAGGAAACTGAGGCAAATAGGGTGAAGTGACTTGCCCACACCTAGTTCAAATCCAAAGGCTGGATTTGAACTCAGGAAGATGTGTCTTCCTGACTCCAAGTCTGGTGCTCCATCCACTGTGCCATCTAGCTGCCCTGAGGCTTGGATTAAGCTTTACAAATGTCTCTGCAGCTGAAGCCCTACATTAAAGGACCTTCCCTGCTTCTCCTTACCAACCTCCAAGATCTCCCCCAGTGGTCCTTACCTACCTACCCCTTCCAATGCTACCTCCCCCACACTCCCCCAGGCTCCCCACTTCTCTCCCATGCCTTTGGCCATTCCACATCCAAGTCCCACAAGGAAAAAAGCAAAAGAAATGTCTTCGTTAAATCACAGCACGGCATATGGGAAAGAGCCCTAGACTGGGGCTCAGAAGGCCTCGATTTTAAGTCTGTCTTTGCCACCAACTAGCTGTGTGATTTCAGACGAATGATATCCCCTCTCTGGGCCTCTGTAAAACGGAGGACAAACATCACTATTCTGAGACCTCTTCCAGCTCTATATTCGAAGGACCATTCCCTTTATAACAGTCTATGTTCAACTCGACAGTGCCTGATTCAATCAGGAAGACCTAGATTCAAAGACCAGTTCTGACCTACACTGGCTGCATGATCCCGGACAAGCCATTAAAGACTCGGCCAGCTCAGCCCGCTCTTTAGGACTATAGGCTGCAGATAAAGTGGCAACCTGCACTGGTAGGGGGAGTTTTCTCACCTAGAAGTCCCCAGGTGCAGACCCTACTCTATTATACAGGCATTGTGCTGGGAAATGGGCATAACAAAGACAAAAATTAAACAGTCCTTACTCCCAAGGCACTTCCATTCTATCAAGGAAAGCAACATGGATAAATGTGAGGAGGCATAAAACATATACACTTTTTCCTTACCTATAATGTTTATCTTCCTTTGAGGCTCAGGTCAAGGGCCACCTTTGACTTGAAATCTTCCTCATCCCCCCAGTTTTGAGTGTCTCTTGTCCCCAGCCCCCCCACCCAAGTACTTTATATTTCTTTTGTACACATTCTCTAAATCCCTATATATGTCCCTATATATCTGGTACATATCTATATTCCTATCTATGTCTACACACACCTATCTCTGTACGTACAACACACACACACACACACACACACACACACACACACACACACACAATTTCCCTGGCTAGACTGTAAGCTTCTCAAGGAAATAGGCAGTAAAACTCTAATAGTGGGGAAACCTTAATTTACCTCCCTCAGACCAAGATAAAGCTAACCATAAATTCAACAAGAAATAAGTTAAAGACATTAATAGAATTTTAGAAAAACTAGATATAATAAAGATCTGGAGAATAATGAAGGGGAATAGAAGGGAATATACCTATTTTTCATTGGGCAAAACACCTTCACAAAAACTGATAGTGTATCATTGCAGAAAAAGCTTACCAACACAGAAAAGCAGAAATATTAAATGCATTTTTTCTGACCACAATGCAATAAAACTTACATTCAATAAATGGTCTTTGAAGCATAGATTAACAATTAATTGGTGACAAAGAATTGACAACTGAGGGAATGCCCATCCATTAATCAGGGAATGGCTGAACAAGTCATGGTATATGAATGTGATCAAATATTATTATGCTGTAAGAAATGATCAAGAAGATAGTTTCAGAAAAAACATGGGAAGACTTGGATGAACTGATGCAGAGTGAAGTGGGAAGAACCAGAGAACAGTCTACACAATAAAAGAGATACTGTAAAGATAATCAACTTCGAAAGAAATCAACTTCTGCCCAACACAATTCCAAAGGACTTATGATGAAACATACTCTCTATCTCCAAATAGATAACTAATGGACTCAGAATGCAGACTGAATCATATTTTTTCTTTTCTTGCTTTTCTTGAAAACATGGCTATTATGGAAATTTATTTTGCGTGACTATATGTATTTATAACTGATTTTGGGTGTGTGTGTGATGGGTGGGGGAGAAGGGAGGGAAATTGGAACTTAAAAAACAAAACCTAGACTCCAAACTAGCTCTCCAGCATCACTGTCCCAACTATATTTTGGTATTTTTGGTTTGTTTTTGTCTAGGCAATGGGGTTAAGTAACTTGCCCCAGGTCACACAGCTAGTAAGTGTTATGTGTCTGAGGCCAAGATTTGAACTCAGATCCTCCTGAATCCAGGGCCAGTGCTCTATTCACTGGGCAACCTAGCTGCCTCCCCAAATATATTTTGGAAAACATATATCTGCATGTTTGATGCCTGATATTTCTAATCAGATATTTATAATCAGATAACTTATAATTAAAAGTTATAATCAGATGCCTGATATCTATAATCATAATTATAATAAAATTGTAATTCCTAATCCAATTATGATTATAATTTATAATCTAAAATTATAATAACTTATAATTTATAATCAGATTATAATTATAATCATTTATAATCAATGAATGCTGTTATTTCTACCACATAGTAGGCATTTGATGATGCTTGCTGAATGAGTCATTCAGAATATTTCCCAGAATACTCCTTTGAGGGCAGGAACTACTTTTGTATACCTAGCCAGAAGAAGGTAGCAAGCTCACTGGGTAGAGCCTGGGCCTGGAGTCAGGAAGAACGGAGTACAAAATCTGTGCTCAAGCATTTAGCAGTTGTGTGACCCTGGTCAAGTCACTTAACCTCTGTTTGCCTCAGTTTCCTCCACTGTAAAATGAGGATAACAACAGTCCCTACTTCGAATGGTTGTCGTGAGGGCTAAATATTTGTTCAAAGTACTCAGTACAATGCCTGCCACATAGTAGACGCTACTGAATGCTTATTTTCTTCCCAATGCCTTGCCAAACAGAAGTTGCGGTCTGCACACTGCGGGTGCTTAATATATGCTTATTTGTAGTTTTATTTTTTTGGAAGGTGTTAAGTGGATCGTGGATCCTGGATATGGAACTGAAAGGGACCGTGGAGATCATCTCGTCCGGCTCATCATTTTCTGGATGGGAAAACAGACAGACGAAATGATGCAAAGTGCTTTAAAAGGAAAACATTACTTAAATGTCGGCCACTATTGCGATTAGAATGGAAATGCTTCTCACCACCGGCCGGGTGAGGTAGGCCTGGCATTATCATCCCCACTTTAGGATGACAGGAGGTAAGAAGGATAAACCACGTTTAAGTCTTCCCCTCCAAGAAGCTTTATACCTGGAGGATGCGGTTAAGAGAGGCCCAGGGACCCGCATCAGCTCCAAACCCCACGTGACTCCAACGAGGTTCGCCTCACGTGACGCGCAGCACGTGACTAGGAAGCCTCCTCCCTGCCAACCCACACAGGCAATCTCCCGGCTACTTCCGAAACTAAGGACGGAGGGTCTCTGTCACATGACCCCCGAGCCGAACCAGGATAGGCCCACGAGGTCATGTGGGTATGACTCACCTGAAGGCCCGGATGAGGAAATAGAGCGCAACCAGTCCACAGAAGCCAGTAAGCACGTAAAAGGAGCGCTTCAGCATCTGTCCTGGCCCAGAGCCCGGCAGGACTATTCTGGTTTCGTTGTGAGGGGCCGCAGACACGACCAGACTGCTCCCGTTCATCACAGACGGTGACATCGACGTCTCAACGGCCCAGACTCCTGCCCTGCACAAGAGTGCGAGCAGCAGCAGACGCGGCCCCATGGCGGGGGGATTAGCGGCAGCGGCGATGCCCCGCCCTCGAACGCCTCTGTCATTCACCGGAGGACGGGGGCGGTGGGAACCAATGACTGCGCAGGAGGCGGGGCTCTGGGGGTCGTAGTGCCGTCCGATTCCCTATTAGCCGGTTTGGCCCCGCCTTCCGGGCGGCCGTTTGCGGAGCGCCCGTGGCCCCGCGGCCCCGCCCCCATTTCCTGCTTTCTCGCGCTGTTCTCCTCCCACCTCCAAACCTTAAAGGACAACATATTATTATGGATTAAATCTGTTTCTTGAGGTAGCTGGTAGCCAGCGCTGAGCCTTCAGTCAGGAAGACTTGAGTTCAAAATAGGCCTTAGATGGGCATGTCTATTTGCTTCAGTTTCCTCAGCTGTAAAAGGGGGATAATAACAGCACCTGCCTCCCAGAGCTGTGAGGATCAAATGAGAATATTTGCAAAGTGCCCTCAGCACAGTGCCTGGCACGTAGTAGGCGCCCTAAAAATGCATATTCCCTTCCCACCATTTCAGACCCGTTCTCTTTGGAGCCTCACTGAAACCAGGAGCTGCAGAGGAGGGGTCATTATCCCCCTTGTATAGGTGGGGAAATTGAGGAAAACTTATCACTTCATCCAGTTCCTGTGACAGATCCCCAGTGTCCCCAGGATATTTCCCTACTTCCTCTTAAATTCCTAGCTTGAAGTCTTTCCACCCCAAGTCCTGCCCTCATACTTGACGTGCCCCCAAATGCCCCATTTCCCAGTTCCACGATTTAGACAAGTAAAAGTATTAAGCTCCCACAATGCATGGGCCATTGTGATAGGGGCTGGACTTGCAAATACAAGCAGGCAGTTCCTGTCCTCAAGATGAAGAATAGAGGAAGATAACACAGAGGAGCACTGGAAAGGGGTGGGGGAAGGGCAATGGGCATGGAGTGGTGATGGAGGACGTCAGCTCAGAGGGTAGTGTCCAAAGCTCCAGTTGGGGAAAGGGGGAGGAGGGAGAAGAGACCTGATGGCCAGACTGAAAGCAATATGGTGGAAATGTGAACTACACCACTGCTGTGTCACCTACACACCCTTGATCCTGCCTTTACCAATGACTGATGCACTTCCATGTTCATTATCTCTGAAATTCCTTTTGTGGTTGTTCAGTCGTTTTGATGACTCTATTTGGGGTTTTCTTGGCAAAGATACTAGACTGGTTTGCCATCTCCTTCTCTAGCTCATATTACAGATAAGGAAACTGAGGTAAACAGGGTGAAATGACTTACCCACCCAGGGTCACACAACTAATAAGTGTCTGAGTCAGGATTTGAACTCAGGAAAATGAGTCTTCTGACTCCAGGCCTGGTATTCTATCCACTATACCACCTGGCTGCCTAGAAATTCCTTTATAGGATTTTTTTTTATCACTTCATCCCTCCCTATGCCTTGTGACTCCCTAATGCAGTTCTTCATCCTCGTGATGACCTACAAGCCCTTTCAGTTTTTTCCCAGCCCATCACCCCTACACTGGCTACATTCTCCTCCCTTTCCTATTTTGATAGCTTGGTGAAAAGGCACAACTTTACAATGTCCTCTGTTCTTAAATCCCTTGTTCCCTTGGCCTACTCCTATCAACCCTTGCCAAACTCCTTGTATTACCATCCCCTCTCCACAAACTGCCTCCTTCCCTCCTATTCAAGTACTGCTGAATGGAGCTAAAAGAGGTCAGGAGACAATGCTGATTGGGTCCACAGTCCTCCCCTAGGGTTGCTTTTCTGCAGCCTGGAAGAATCAGCTTTGTCTCTACTCACTGCCACCATGATTAAGGCCCTAATCATCTCTCACTTGGACTATGGCAATAGGCTAATTGACCCCCACCTTCATTTCTCTCCATTCCAATCCATCCTCCACTCAGCTGCCAGTGATTTTCTAAAAACACAGGTCTATCAGTGTTACTCCAACCCCCTCAATAAACTCCAGGGATTCCTGTTACCTCTAGGCTAAAATATAAAGTTTGTTATATAAGGTCTGTTTCAATCAACCAACATTTAGTGCCTGCTATGTGCCAGACACTGTGCTAAGTGCTGGGGTTGCAAGAAGAGACAAAAGACGGTTCCTGCCCTCAAGGAGCTTACAATCTAACGGGAGAGCCAACAAGCAAACATATAGAAAGTTCTACAAAGGATAAATAGGAAATAATTAGGAATGGGAAGGCACTAGAATTAAGAGGGGTTCAAAAAGCTTCCTGTAGAAGGTGATATTTTAGTTGGGGCTTAAAGGAAGCCATTGAGGTCAGTAGTCTGAGGGAAGAAAGGCATGGGGGATAGCCAGAGAAAATACCCAGAGCCAAGAGAATGACAGTCAGGAGGCCAGTGTCATTGGATTGGAGAATATGTGTCTCAGAGTAAGAAGAGTGGGAAGGTAGGAGGGGGCCAGGTTATGAAAGGCTCTGAATTCCAAGCAGAGAATCTTGTATTTGATCCTGGAGATGATAGAGAGCCACGGGAGTTTATTCAGTAGAGGATGACGTGGTCAGACCTCTGCTTTAGGAAAATCACTTTGGGGGCTAAATGGAGGATGGGTTGAAGTGCAACCCACCAGCAGCCATCACAATGATCCAGACGTGAGGTGGTGAGGACCTGGATCAGGGCAGGGGCAGTGCCAGAGGGAAGGCGGCGTATTGGAGGTTTGCCAAAGAGGTGAGATTTGCAGGCCTTGGCAACAGCTTGGAATTGGGAGGAGGGAGTGGTGAGAGGAGTGCTGGCATCTAAAGCTCTTCATAACCTTCCTGCCTCTCTAGGCTCCCTACACATTCATCTCCTTCATACACCAATCCAGGTGCACGCCTACGTGCCGCTCCTGGTGCACAAATGTGGCCTGGCGCATCTCCCTGCCGGGGCTGCTCTCCAGCCTCAGCTCTGTCTCTCCATTTCCCTGGTTTCCTTCAAGTCTCAGCTCAGGTGCCACCTTTTGCTTGAGATCCCGTTCTTCCAACCCGCTTCGTAGAAAGAAGCTTATTCGGAAGTAGGAGGAGTCAGAGAAGGTGGAGGGGAAGAGAGGGAGGAATATGAGAGGCTTCTATCTAATCCTCCCCCCCCCCCAGGGGCTAGAGCAGGGGGATTAACGGGCATGGACCCCCCCCCCCAAGGTGTTTAATAGACAAATTTCAGGGAGTCCATGAACTTGGGTGGGAAAAATATTGCATTTTTATTTTCACGAGCATCTAATTGAAATTTAGAGATCTAAATTGAAATTTAATTTAAATTCTTTCAATTATTTAAAAGCATGATTCTGAGAAAGGGGCCATAGGCTTCACCAGTCTGACTGCCAAAGGGGCACACACACACCCTGTGCCCAGAGCCCTCCCCTCTAAGATTACCTTTCCTGTTTTCTGCATATATCTTTTATATGTATTTACCTGTTTATTTCTCCACATTAGTGTGTAAACTCCTTGAGGGCAGGGATTGTTTTTGTCCTTCTTTGTATCCCTAGTATATAAACACAGTGCTTGGTACATAGTACATAGTAAGACATAGGGAATTGGTAAATTAGAACTCCCAAGTGACAAAACTCCCTCCACCAATGCAGGTCAGCTCCTTCTCTTCAATTTAGGGTCTTAGAGAATTGTCAATGGGGTCAAGCCCCACATAGAAACAGGGGCCATTAAACCGTACATGACAGTTCTGGCAGACTGACTTAGAAAACCACAAATTAACATTATCCATACTCTGTAACATTTTTATTTTGTTAAATATTTCCCAATTACATTTTAATATGGGGGGGGGGAGATTGTGGCCTGGGTTACATGTTTGACACCCTGGCCTAGAGCACTGAGACTTTAAAATGATTTGCCCAGAGTTAAGACAACCAGCATGTTGTCAGAGGCAGGGCAAGAACTTGGGTCTCAGCTTTGGAGACCAACTCTATCCACTATGGGAGCACAGTAAGCATTTAATAAATCCTTGTTAATTGATTGATCCCTGCTTATCACAGCAATTAGCACACAGTAGGGGATTAAATGTTTATTGACTGACTGATTGATTAGCCCTTGTAGCCTCAAAGTCCAAGACTCTTCCCACAGACATCTTATTCTTTCTTCAGGGGAATTTCTTGCTTTTAGACACCCACTTCCATCCCCTATCCCTTCAGGTTGTTTTGGGTTTGTTTGGTTTTCCGTCCTACTGAGGGCCAAGGGAGCAAAACTATCTGAATGCTCTCTAGAGGGTCAAAGGGAGACCAGAGAAATCTTTCCACTCACCTTTTCCAGGCTACTGTTTACTCCTGTTTGGGAGAAATATCTCCTATCTGAGTCCAATGTGGTGGGTAACCGCTGCCAGATACACATTTACCACGAAGCAGAAATTATGGGGGTAAAAATCTAGAGTCTATGATTATGCTCAAGCAGAGGTTTGGGCCTCAGCAAACCTGGACCGCTGTGAAGATTCTGACAAGGCTTTTTCTCGGGAAAATTATGTCAGCATGACAAAGAAATAATCATTTACATGTTGTGATCTTGTCCATTCCCCTTAGGCCAGAAGAGTAAAGAGAATAGAGCCATAATCCCATACTTCCTTCAATGTCATAAAAGTTCAACAAACAGCTACTCAGAGTTAAAATCTCACACATCTCCTAAGAAAATGAACCTCAGACAAACTCTATAGGTAAACAAAGTCAAGTTGCAGATTAGGCTGCATTGGAGGAACATAAATAGGCTGATTGAGGAGGAGGAGAAGGAGGATATACGTGTCAGCAAAGAGAGGGCACAGCTGAGATTATTCTTCTGGCCTCTTATCTAAGGAATGTCTGAGGCTCTTAAATCAATTTTTAAATTCCATGGGACAGGTTTTGGTCAGATAAGGTTAATATTAACCAAAATTTGCAGGAGGAATTGCTCAGAGTCCCAAATGATAAAAAGAAATCAAAAACGCCCATGACAGGTCCCATAACACTCCTCCATTTCCACCTACCTCAACCCTTACAAGGTCTTCCCATATCCACTCTCTGTTCCCTCCAATCTCTCCTTCCGACTGCTCCCAGAACAGCCTTCCTTCTGCATAGATCAGATCACATCAGTCTCCTACTCTGAGTCCTTCAATGGGCTGTTATTGCTTCCTTAGAGAAATTAAAAGTCCTCTTCCAGGCCCTGCACCAGCCCACCTTCCCAGAGCTGGTTCTACTACTATTCATTGCAGCCATACATGAAGCCCCTCTGGCCCTAACAGCACCATATCCTTCCCCACCCTTCCCTGCATGTCCTCCCTCCCTCTCTCTGTCTTCACTCCTTTCACTCCTACACATCCTTTAAAGCAGAAATTTGTAACCTTTTTTGTGTAATAGACCACTGGCAGCCTGGTGAGGCCTATGGATCCCTTCTCAGAAGAATATTTTTAAATGCACAGAATAAGATACATTGGATTGCAAAGGAAAACAATTATATTGAAATATGGTTATAAATTTTTTAAGTTCACAGGCCCCAGGTTAAGAATCTCTGCTTTAACCTAAGTTACACACCACCTCCTTCTCTGAAGACTTCCTTGGTTACCCCAATCAGTATTTCCTCTTCAGACGTTGAAGGTCACCTTATTTGTACCTCTATGGTATGAAAATGTACTATGGCTATCACTGGGACAGTCTCATCCTCCTACTAGATTCTCCCTTTGGGGACAAGGACCATAAAGTATATAGATTAAAAAAAAAAACCAACTGCTAGATTTGAATCCAGCTTCCTGTACTTATTAGCTGGGTAACCCTAGGCAAGTAGCTTAAAACCCTTCTGAGTCTGGGGTCCCTGGTCTGAAAAATTGAAATAATAGCACCTACCACACAGGGTTGTTGTGAGTTTTACATTTGAAAGCAAAGAGCTATTATATAAAGTGTCAGCTATTTATTGTTATTTAAACTTGGTACAGGGCAGACCGATAATGTGTGTGGTGACAGTTATAGAAGGATGAGGCCATTCCACTAAATAAGGTCCCTTCCACCCTCTGACATTCAGCTTTGAGCAAATCATGTCCCTTCTCTTGGTGTCAGCCACCCTATCTATAAACCAGTAGCATTGGGTTAGGTGATCTCTGAGGCCCCTTTTCAGCTCTGAGGTCATATGACTCCATCACAAACTGTACCTGCCTGGTGTGGTTTACACATCTGAGGATCACTCTCAGTTGGGTTTGGCTGGGCTGGACTGGGCTAGGCTGGATTCAGCCCAGTAGCTTAAGGACGTGTATTTGGTATAAGCATTAAGCTGTAAATTACTACTGCAAGTCTGACCTTCTGAAGGATAGGAAAGGTAATTTGGCTTCAAACTCTCAAAAATCTTTACATCTCAACCTTGGCACTACCCCATCAGTACTAGCCACTCAGTACGGTTGCCAAACGGGCCTATCTACCCAACCAGATGTTTAAAATGATGCGATTTCTGGCCATCAACACCCTTTCTGATGCACATTTTGCAGCTACAACTCCCCCACCCTCACCCCATCCCACATGCCCAGCTTTTTAGCTGCCCCCACCAGACTTTGAAACTTTGAAGCCTTTTCTCCAGTCAAGCTCATAAACTTGATGCTGGACCCAATTTAAGGCTGTGAAGCCAGAGCTTCATAAAGTGCCTCTCAGATATCAAGACAGACTATGGTGATTACCAAGGGAGTACTTCTTAAACCTGGATCTCTCCTGGAAAAGCTCAGGCATTTGGAGTCTTTCAAAGCCAGATCTTAAAAGCATCTCCTAAAGGAGCTCATTTATCTCCAATAGCCCTGGAAGACATTAAGCAGAAAGAAACCTCAGCAGGCAGGCAATTTCTCCCAGGAAGGTCACCTTGTCAAACAGAAAAGCAGGGACAGTCCTACCCATTAACCAGGAGCAAAGATCATCTAGTCCTGGGATACTGAGCAAGTAATGACCTTCGAGATCATCCGTCCCAACCTTCTTGTTTGTATTATGGAGGATGAAATGGAGACCCAGGGTGGTACAGGGACTTGCTCAAAGTTAGTAAGCAAGGAAAAGAGGCAGGATTTTAAGCTATCACTTCTAACCCTACACCCAGGCCTCCTCCTTCTATTACATGGTGCTACCTCTGTTGGCCAACCCCTCACTTCCCAAAATCAAAGCCTGGCGAATGGAAGACACTTGCATACCAGTCAAAGCAGTGGCAGAGCTGAGACTAGAACCCAAGTCTTCAGGCCCAGTTCATTGCTAAATGTCTACAGTTCACAGGGAATCCTCCCTGCACTGATCTGAGGGAAACAAGAATGGAAATCACTCTGGGTTGGGGGTCAGAAGGCCTTCATTCAAATACTGCCTCTATCCACTTATTTCCTTTGTGAACTTGGAAAAAAATCTCTACATTTCCCTCGGCTGTAGTTTCTTCCTCTGTAAAAAGAAATTCAGCAGCCTCCATTGTCCCTCCCAGTTCTAAATCTATGATCTTATTGACTGCATAATTGATGGCCTTTTGGTTACTAGCACCATGTTTTAAACCGACGGATAAAAATGTTTTTAGACGAGAAAACCAAGCCAGTTAGTTACTTGACCTTCTCTAGGCCTAAGCTCAATGCAAATGGCAGACCTGACATTTAAACCCAGTTCTCATGGCTCATTTTCAGAGACAGTTTTCTGTTTGTATGTGTGTGTGTGTGTGTCTGTGTGTGTGTGTGTGTGTTCTTTTAGACAAGGAGGTAGTACCCTAAAAAGAGAATGTAAAATTCATAACCCAATTCAACTTGCCTGGAGACATTCAGAAAAGATAAACATCTTATTTTCACAAGGCCAGGGAAACATACTTTTTTCTCAACTTAAAGACTTTGGAAGAGGATTGCCATTGGCAAATCTTATGGGTAGCCGCACTAATTAAAAGGGACACCTTTTGGAAATGGGGACAATGGCTCCTTTGCCTCCAGGCTACAGGAAGTTAAGCATCCTTTTCCCAGAAAGGTTTACTCGTAGAGCATAGAACCCACAGAACTGTCTTTTCCTATGATTCTGGGGTTCAGCCGGACAAAGATCCCTGAGATAGCACAAGGAAGGGCCTTTGAAAATTCCTCAGTAGGTAGGGTAGCACAGTGCTCTACACACAGTCTGCACCTGGCAAATAATTAGGCAGGCTCTTTGGAACTCAGTTTCTCTTTCTCAGTACTCAGAGCTCTCTTGTTCTGGAAATTGAGATATGGGTGTTACCCAGTGGGTTGGCAGCAAACTGTACGTGCCTGTGATTGCTCTGTGTGTCTCTGTACTGCCCAGCAGGCTTCTAACAAATCTTCATCGAATTGAGACAGTAGGAGCAGAAAATTCCATGTCAGATGACCCGGTTCGAATCTCTGCCCATTAACTTTGGGCAAATCCTATCCCCTTACTGGGCATCAGTTTGTCATCTGTACAATGAAGGTACTACACTAGATGTTTTCTGAGGTCCCTTCCAGCTCCATATCCTGTGATTGGAATATAGAAACATAAGAAAACCAAAAACGTAAGCCATCAGGATGAGAAAAGAAATCACATTCACTGCACAGGCCAGCTCTTGAGAATGATGAGAACAGCCTTTTCACAAGGAAAGAGGAAAGTAGACCCTACTCAGACTTCGCCAATTAGGAGAAAGAGAGAATGGGGAAGCCTGGGAATGGGAGCCTTTAAGGCAGCCTTCTGAGATGAATCTGTAAAAGATAAAAATCCTGGGAGAGCCGCCAGCTGACATAAAGGTGCTCCGGGTAGACAAGGCACTGGCCTGCAGACCAGGTAAACGTCTGTTCTGCCACACAAGGCCCTCAAACCTTTGAGTCTTAGCTCCCTCATCTGTAAAATGGGAATGACTACATGCACTCTGCATGGCAGTGTTATGAAGAAAGCCTGGAAGAAGGGATTTGCCAACTCATGTTCTGAGCCTAGGCACTTGCTTTTAAAAGCAGGGGAGGGGGGCTGGACAAAATCCTCCCATGGAATTATAAAACTTAAAACTCGAAGGGACAGTAGAAGTCGAGTCCAGGCTCCATATTTTGCCAAGGAAGAGACAGGTTCAGAGAAAGGAAAGGACTTACCCAAGGTCACAGCAAAGCAGACCCACATCTTCTGACTCTGTGGACAGCATGGTCTCTATGTCCCCCCCAGGTCGCTTCCTTCCCTAAAGTCCTAAGTGGTTGTAAGATTTAAATTTCATCAGTACCTAAGACATGGTGGGAGCCCAGGTTTGGACAGGAGTGTTATCCCTCCTTCTTTTCCTCTACCCGCCTGACTGCTCCTTCTCAGGTTCCTTTGTTGGACTGTCATCAACGAGTTGTCTGCTAAGTATGGGTGTACCCCAAGTCTTTCTTCTCCTCTTTTTTCCAGGGTGATCTTATTAGATCCCAAGGGATGAATTATCTCTACACAGATGACTCCTAGATCTATAGAGGCTGTCCCAAAAGTCTTGGTGCAGTTGTAACAATTGCAACAAGACTTCTGGGCCACCCTGTATAGACAGCCCTAGCCTCTCTGTCAGTCAATCAATAAACATTTATTAAGCACCTACTATGTTTCAAGCACTGTGCTAAGTGATGGGGATATGGATACAAGTAAAGTTGGCCCTCAAGAAGATGGGAGAAGACAATTCACAAAAAGAAGCTGAAAGGGGGGGAGAGCAGGAAGGGCAAGAGAAATACCAAGTGCTTGGAGGACATGATGTAGAAGTCCAAAAAAATCCAGAAGTCACGTAGCTGGTGGGAAATCGGGAGAAGGCTGTGCTGAGCCCCTTGCTTACCCCAAGGCCACATCACCAACAGCTCGCCAACTAGATGTTCCTTAGGCACGTCAAAATCAGTACGCCCAAAATGGGATTCAGTGTTTTCCCCCAGCTAAACCCACGCCTTCTCGACACCTTCCTATTTCTTTGGAGGGGACCACTATCCTTCTAGTAACCCAGGTTTAAAACCTCAGCTATGCTCACCTCTTCCTTCTGCCTCACCAAGGCCAAGTCCAAAACGTTGCCAAGTCATGTTGATGCTACTTTCTCCACATTGCTCATTTCCACCTTTCTGTCCATGCCCATGGGCACCATGCTAACTCAGGCCTGCCTCACGTCTTACCCAGACCGTTGCAACGGGCCTAACCGGACTGTGTTCTTGGCTCTTGGCTCTCCCCTCTCTAATCCATCCTCCAACAGGGGCCAAAAATAACCTTCTCGAAACCCAAGCCTGACTCCGTCTGAAGCATCTGCTTAAGACCTTCCAGGATCCTTCCAGGCTTACTGTGTATCTGCTCAATGGAGCTCATTATAACCAAACTGCGCTACTAGATATTGCCTGAACTTTGCCATCTATCTCCCACTGCTTTTCCTTTTTCCAAGTTATCCCCCACGCCTCAGATGCCCTCTCTCTTCACCCTTAGAAGAAGTCCTAGCTTTTTTCAAGGCTCAGCTCATTCTCAACTCCTCTGAGAAGAAATCTTTTCTGATTCTCTCCTTCTTAAGTATTTGCTTCCTCCTCAAATTTGTATTTATATATAATGTATATATATATGCATGTATGTTTATATATACACACGTGTACATGTGGATGCACACATACAGATTTATATATGTATGCATACATATACATGTGTATAATTATATTTGTTTATATTTACATAATTAACATGTTTTGTGTGTTTATATGTATGCACATATATACATAAAGATATGTGTATGTGTATTTACAGGTGAAATCGCCCAGTAGAATACAACTTCCTAAGAGTAAGAGCTGATCTTGCCTTTGTATCACCAGCACCTAGCATAAAGTCTTGCACACAGTACATGCTTAATAAAGGCTTATTGGATTGGACTGTCACAAGGCTTAGAACTAGTAGGAAGCTTAGGGGTCTGATCCATTCCCCTATTTATTCATTCTTTGATAAGTATTTATTAAGGCCTGCTAGGCCAGGCACCATGCTAGAGCTGGAGATACAAAAAAACCAAAACCAGTCCCCACCCTCAGAGAGCTTGAATTCTATCGGGGTGAAACAACACACATACAAATGAGCACAAGTGATCACCGAGAGACTGCAGTGACAGAAGGGAGCTCAGGACAGGGTCCTGAGTTACTGCATGTGGATGATGGAAGGCAAGAAACATTTATTAAGCATCTATTAAGTGCCAGGTACTATGCGAAGTGCTTTACAAATATTATCTCATTTCCACAACCTTCGGAGGCGGGTGCCATTATTATCCCCATTTTACAGCTGAGGAAACTGAGGCAAGCAAAGGTTAAGTGACTTGCCCAAGGCCACAGAGCTACTAAATGTGTGAGGACCGTCCTTGAAATCAAGTCCTCTTTTGACTGCAGGTCCAGCGCTTATCTACTGCGCCACCTAGCTGCCTAAGTAATTAATAAAGCATTTCTTAATCCATCACTGTCCGTTGTTCCAGACTCTAGAGATACAAAGTGAGAAGCTAGACAGTCTCTGCTCTCAGAGAGCTCACATTCTCACTGAGGGAGACAAAACATATGGGAGGGTTCACAGGCAGGACATCTAGAAAAGCTTACTGGTCCTAAGGACCAAGTGGATGGCAAGGGCCAGAGGTCCTTTGGGTGTATACTGGCAGGTCAGAGGGTGGTAGTGTGAGGCTTTCGGTGTCAAACGCTGAGGATGGAGAAGAAGCCGTCAGACTGGGTAGAGTGGTCACCTTGAAGAAATCGGTTTGAGTTGAGAGATGGAGCCAGACTGCCAAGTGGAGGGCGACTGAGAAGTGAAGGCAGCCAGCACAGATAGCTTTTGTCCTTGGGCTCTGGGACACATTGGACGATAAGTTGATGTTGGTTAAGCAAAGACTAAGGATGAGGGTGTCGTGAGTTGGTTTGTAAGGAGCAGAAAAGCAGGGAGCAAATGAAAGTGAGAAGGGTCCAGCGTGAGCCCCTGAAGCCTCTTTTTTTCCCTCAGTAAGGTAAGAGGCCAAGTCCTCGGCTGAGAGAGGGTTGGGTTTGGAAGGCTTGAGAAGAGATTTGAAAAACCTGCAGCAGAAACTGCTACCTTCAATTAGGGAAGAAAAATGTTACCTTCCTGCAGCAAGGGCTTGGTGGAGATTACATTTAGATTTGTTGGAGCTGTGGGGGAATCCCAAGCCTTCTCCTGAGGTCTAGGGTGTCACTTGTGGGGAATCTTCCCCAAAGTTAACTATGCGGTCACATTTGGGAATGGAGGAAAGTGAAACCAGAGCAGTCTAGCACTGAAAGGGGAACCGGAGAAACTTTGGGGCAGAAAGAATCGTTTGGGGGTTATGAACCAAGGAGAGATGGCGACGCTACAATTGGAAAAGTTTCAGAGATCTGGATCACAGACACGGACCATTTCTGGGTGTGACCACCTGTGAGTGACTGAGGTGGAGAGGAGCTGTAGGAGATGGCAGATGAGGGCATTTAAGGGAAAATGAGGCTTGGAGATGGAGAGAAGACTGGAAGCCAAGTACTGAGTAAAAAGAGAGCTGGAGGGGCAGCTAGGTGGTGCAGTGGATAGAGCACCAGTCCTGGAGTCAGAGAACCTGAGTCCAAATTCAGCCTGAGACACTTGACATTTACTAGCTGTGTGACCCTGGGCAAGTCACTTAACCCCAATTGCCTCACCACAAACAAAAAAAGAGGGAGCTGGAGGCCAGTGAATGACCGCCATCAGGACCTGGATAGACTAATAGATAGTCATTAACTATTTTTTTTTTGACCGGGCAATTGGGGTTAAGTGACTTGCCCAGGGTCACACAGCTAGTGTCAAGTGTCTGAGGCCGAATTTGAACTTGGGTCCTCCTGACTCCAAGACTGGTGCTCTATCCACTGCACCACCTAGCTGCCCCTTGTTGTTAAGTTTAAATAAGAGGTTGATTTACTATAGCAGTAAGAAAGGCTAGAAGTAGCAGTGGGAGAAACAAGGAGTATGCCTGCTTCTCCTGGTCCAGTGTTGGCGAGAGCAGGTGGGGGTAGGGTGAGAGATATATTCAGTACTGGAGATGACCAGTGAGGATGCTGTTTTCTGGGTGAGGCCAGGTCTGTTTGAATGCCAGATGGAAGGGCCTAGCATAAAAAGTTTTTAAATAATAGAACGTGGATTCTAGGATATACAATGGAAAAGAAGGGCAGTCAGGTGGGGGGCTTGGTTGGAGCAAAACTGGAGTAGGTGGGAGTAGGAAAGTAGTGGTAGCAGGGGAGGAGAGTGGTTTTGGCTCAAAAATAGGCAATTTTTCTACTGCTGGGTTTAGGAGGGGAGGTGAGTTTCAGCTAGGTATTGCCTTTCGATTGGGGATCTCAAGTTCCAGAGTCCTGTGAATGGCAAACAGCACCATCTCCTCCCGCTTTTCTTCGTCCAGTCTATGCCCTCTAGCTTCTCTATAACACCTACTTGGCAAGCTTCTCAAAGAGAAATAAAAAATCATTTGAAGTAAAATTCAACTGGAGGGATCTAATGTACCTTAACAACAAAGCAAAACCAAAAAACCACCCCGCAACCACCAGGCTTTCTAATTTTGTGTTTAAATCACTTCCTTGGATAGGTTCTCACTCTCTTTTATATTTAGTAGATGAGTCCTCAGACAAGTCAGTCTACACCTAAGCATTTCCACGGTGGTAGGAATTGCTGAATTGGAATGTCTTCTAGCATTACCTCCATCAAGCCAAAAGGGGGGATGGGGAGACTTTAGAAGAGGAAAAGCATCCCTAGGACACAGGTTTGACACACAAGTTAGTTCTTCGCCAATGGGATTTGTCCAGGTGACAAGTTATCAAGAGTATCATAAATAGGGAGGGCAGCTAGGTGGCGCAGTGGATAGAGCACCGGCCCGGGAGTCAGGAGGACCCGAGTTCAAATCTTGACTTCTCATCTCATCAGTACTCTGCCATTCTCATTGGACCCTATGACCGAAGAGTGGGATGAGCTGCAAACCCTGCTTAAACAGCTGGGTCAGCAAAGGTTTTCTCTCCACCAGCTGCACTGATTTTGGACTTCTCTGAACCTCCCTATCATTACCTCCACTTCCTCTTTTTCAGCTTCCTTTTATGTTCCATCTTCCCCATCAGATTGCAAGCTCGTTGTGGGCAGGGACTTTTTAATAATTTAAATATTTATCCCCAGCACTTAGCACAATGTCTGGCACACAGCAGGCATTTATTGTTTATTATTGATTATGCATACTTAGCATTACAAAGGAAAACAATTACATTGAAATTTTTTTTCCTAACCAAGTTCTCAGACTCTTTGGGAGTCTATGGATCCCAGGCTGAGAATAATTACATCTAAGATTTATTCTTAATGTGTGAAATGTAGCTGGATTCTATAAGGCTATGCCAGGGTAGCATAAGTTCTATATAATCAAGTCCTTTATAATCAAACTGGAAAGGCTTTAGGTATAGCCCAGGTAGGATTGGGTCCATCTTCTGACAACCAGCTTAGTTTGGTGAGGAGAGACTCATCACCAGAGGGTACCCACACGAATGAGGTATTGGACAAAATGAACACACAGGAAACCATTTATCAGGGGCAATGTAGCATAGTAAATGCTTGTTCCAGTCTGGGGTGTCTGCCATTTGCTATGACTCGGGCAAGTCACTTTACCACAATCATATCAACTTTATCTCAATTAGATCACAGATGTCTGATCACTCTATAAAATACTACACCATTCAGATTCATTGATAGAGGAAGAAACCCACAATTCCCAGAACCAACATTGAGTTTCATACTTATAGAATGTTGGACTCCAGCCCAAGCCCTTCCTTCATTTGACAGATGAATCCTGACCTTCACAATCCTACAGCAGTCAGAAGGGCAGACACAATACACATTAGGAAAAGGAGCCTAGTCAAGTGGCTTGCCTAGGTAACAGCTCACGTGTGGCAAAGAAAACTAGAACCTTGGTCTCGACTCTAGGTCTGTGCCCTTAAACCACATCATAAATTCTCCCAATATTAAGAACTTCAAAGACAAAATCCCAATTCATCCATTTATTTTTGGCAGTACATTGACACGCCTTCAGTTGCGTGCACTAAAGATCATTCCCTAAGTTTTACAAGGAAAGGGAGGCAAGACTGGATTCTCCACCAATCCCCATAAACCTCCTCCCCTCCCCACCAACACAGACACACCCAATATGTTCTGAGGTTTGAGCTAGAAATCAGTAACAA
Organism: Vombatus ursinus; assembly: GCF_900497805.2. Lineage (NCBI taxonomy): Eukaryota > Metazoa > Chordata > Mammalia > Diprotodontia > Vombatidae > Vombatus > Vombatus ursinus. The sequence goes on from NW_020949696.1 coordinate 6,560,223, forward strand.
ATTTGCTTTAAATACGTATGGTGTTCTATATAACCTATCCAGATTTCATTTCTGGATGCAACCAAGCAACTCTGAATACTTCAGAGAGCTGTGGTCACCCCACTTAACCCAGCCTGGAGATGAAGGTCATTCTGTTGGCAAAGTTTTCCCTGGTGAAAGAGCCTTCTTACTTGCCATAATTCTAACAATCTTGAGTCATCAACAGAAGCAAAATTAAGTTGTGAAAGGCAAATGACAATATTACATGACAGTAACCGGCATAGTATAGAAAACCAAGTTATATCACAGCTTGATAACTCTCAGGATGACCCTGGTTCATTAAAGTGAAATCCTTCACTCACCTAGTACAAAAATCCACACCTTACAGAAATCTCATGCCTTCCAACTAGTCTCTGCTTTTAAGATCTCTAAGGATGGAAACCTGCCTTCTAATCATGGATTTCTTCCATATTTGGAAACAAACCCTGCCCCTCTCCACTTCTACTCTGCATCCCTCCTCACCCCAAATCTCTGATTCCAAACTAAACACTAGTCCAATTCTCACTTAACAACCCAACTCCAACTGGGCCTCTTCAGTGCTAAAGGGTCTGTTGCCTTGATAAGATTCTTCCAACTCCACTGTACAAATTAGATCACTGAGTTGGTTGATTCTACAGTTATCTCTTCTGTATCTCAATTTTCCCCATTGAGGTTTCACTATATGGAGGGCTGGCATAAGATATTAAATAGGAATTTTTTGGGAGTTTTATGGAAGCTGCAGACAACACAAAGTTTAGAAATTCAGAAAATATATGTATAGTATTGTATATCAACATATTTTATCTTTTAATACCATAATAATTCAGATTTCTCTGGTACAAATGTAGGGTCAAAAAATTTCACATGGATTTTCCAGATTGAAGGGGATACCATACCCCTAAAGCCCCACAAAGTGGAAGGGATAATCACATATCCTTTTAGTTTATGGCCAGGATACATCCAAAAGGCTGTCTGGCGTATAGCCTCAATAATGAAACTAAATTGGAATAGTTTCATCTTTTCCTCATGACAAAGTAATTTTTGCTCAGACTATTGGCTCTTATTACCTCAATCCTCTCAGTCCTCAAAATAAGGCAGTTTAATTTCCAGATTTTACAGGCCATTAGAAGGATAAGCTTTAAGTAGTGATTTCTGTTAATCCCCTACTTCCACAGTGGTTTTTAAGAGTGACAAAGCTCTTTGCTCACAATCACCACCTTGGGAGGTAAAACAAGTACTATTTTCAGTCATGCTAGGAGAGACTATTGCTCAAGGTCACACAAGATGCCCAGTGGCAATAGCTAGAATTCAGGTCTGGCTTAATTGATTCTAGGGGATCAGTTATGTTCCTCAGTACCTACAACAAAACAGAACTATCTTTGGCTAAGAAACATACACCACAAATTCAAAGGTTCTCACATCCATTTTGAGCCATTTATTCTAATCTGATTTCCCAATTTCAAATGAGTTGTTACAGACAAGCATTTTTCTAATGGTTTTATTCTTCCAACCATATTTTAATATACACAGGCCTCAAATCTCTGAAGTGCAAGTCATAGCTTATTTTTTTGATCTTCTGTGAAGTTCCTATTTAGAGAAAGAGAAAAAAACTGAATGAGAAACTTGAGTAATGAGAGAAATTCATTTTCTAATAGTTTCTAAAGCTCTTTCCTACAAATAGCCCTGTGAGGGGATACAAGAGATGTGGCTAGTTACGTGGCTACTAATTAGTGGAATTACAAACAACTGGCACTCTTTCAATCCCCACAACACCACAGAGGCGATGAGAACTAAGGAGATTGGTCTTAATTTAGCCACTTAAAAGAACTGCAGAAAACAGCCTTCCCTTTACTTCCAAAATCCGTTATCAAATTCTTCAGAGCTGGACACAGATTCTTAAGGAAATTAGCCCCTCCATACTGGCAGACTTACATTAGTAAGTTATCCAGGTCAAGTCTCAAGTTCTCCTGCCTCCCCAGGAAACCATTCCAGGTAAGGGAGTGAGTGCCCAAGCACAAGCAGGCTTCAGCAGCTGCCCCTAGGGAGTCCCTGTGTCAGACACCATGATCCTTGGCCACCTTCCTGGGCATTATTGCTTCACTTTCTTCATCCTGTCAAAGTAAATGGGCGTTATTAACCCCATCCATACCAGGGCTCTCAGATGCCCCTCCCCACCACCCCAGAAACAGTTCACATCATTTACAAGGGTTTCACAAGCCATTCACTGAACCCATCACATCACAGAAGCACAGTTGTGGGCAAAGGTTTCCAGGGCTGGCTGATATACCAGCCAATGTCACATTTCATCCTTAAGCAGAGACAGTTAAATCACTTCTGATATGGCTGCTTAGGGAGAGTGTGGGCTATGGGGAAAAAATGGCAACAAGGAGATGGCAAAGAAAGCTACACTTAAGTGAGTGACTTAATGAAGTCTAGAAAGATTCTCAATAGATGAATAAAAATCCAAAAGGCAGGGAATTCAGTTGTTTCCAATCTTGCTTACATACCTACTAGCAAGACATGACTGTGTGCCCAGCTCTGACCCATGGAACGAAATATCTGTGCCACACACCAAGGATTGCAATAGGCATGATTTTAATTTGCTTTTTTTTTCTCTTGGTTGACTTAAAATAGTCAAAAAAAGGAACATTCCACAGGCACATTAGACTTTCAAATGAGCTCTCAACAAGAGGAAGGATGCGGACATGAGCAAAAGGGAGTTACCTCGAATTACAGGACTATTTCCACATATGAACTAGCCAAGAAAGCAGCCTTCGTCTCAGAGGTTTCTCTGTTGGGAGGCACAACACTTCTTTTCTCCAGGGACACTGCAGTTTCCATATGCTAGCAGAGAATTCTTAGAACTTGTAAGGCAAGGACAAAGCTAGCTAATAAGTCAATTTCTTTGTTGTTGATTTTTCCTTGTCTACCTTGGAACACTGTGCTACTCCAGTTATCACAAGACTTTAGATTCTAGACTAAAATTTGTCAATGTTTTGGTACAATGGTGCTCTACGGTTACAGGATTAAACTTGCCACCAGTCCTCTGGCTTCCAAATGAGTCAAGTAACACAAATTCGATTACAGCTAAAGCTCGCCTATTCCACGTGTCTGGCCATGCAGACAACAGTGCAACAGGTTGTCATCCTCAAAGAGTGAAGTCATGTTTAATGTACTCAAATGCCAGGACCAGCATGGGCTCTTAATTTCTCAGTTTGGTTTCTGCTGGTCATAAGTTTGACTCTCCCGTCAGCCAACTCCTCCACCTACACTCTCTGCCCTGTGGTCTGCTTTGTCACTTGCTGTCAACACGTCAGACATCCAGCAAAGGGGTGTGTTGTGCATTGAAAGGTAAATGTCAGGAGCACAGTTCATTTCAGACGGTCTTTTAATAGGCTTCGTAAAGCCAAAGAAAACTGTATACAAGAATTCCTTAACCACTTCAAATACAATATCAATGGAATATGCATACTTCTTCCAGTAAAAAAAGGACAATATAAATAAACATTTTCAAGAACCTCTTTTATGGAAAGTTTGCAAGTCTATTTCTGGGTAATTTACAGTATACAGTAAAAATACCTTTATGCAGAGTGAACATACAAGCAGTTTCTCTTTAGATATACCAAGGTGGTCTGCCTCTCCACAAACCCTCACGGCTGCATTCCTACCTTGCTACACTAAAGGAAGGTTACAAAAAGTTGAAGGTAACGCACTTAAAAAAAAAAAAAAAAGAAAAGAAAGGAAAAAAAAAAAAAAAAAGAAAAGCCAAACCTCCACAGCTTGTTCAGCTTCCCGTGAACATTGAATTTAAGGTCCTTTTCTAGCTCAAAGAAAACCGAACCAGGGCCCCCAGTTTCACAAATTTTTGTTGTAAAAAGAAAAAAAATTTAAAAATTAAAACAAATCCAAAAGAAAAAAAATAACAAAAAAAGAAAACCACCACACACCTTGGCTCATGACGAAAAAATAAAATAAAATAAAATCCGAAGTGCTTTCAAAAATGCTTTTTAAAAAAACACTTGAGAACAGACAAGAGCTTTCTTAAAAGAAAAGTCTAATTAGGCCATCTCATGTCCGAAGCTGTCAGGCTGTGTTTGACAAGATCAGAACTGATAATACTACAAAAGTGAATACAAGTAGATGGGTACTACACAATAACGATTCAGCGAAGCTCCAAAAATCTTTATAAATACAGCCATTGGAAGGACGATCTTGATTCAGGAAGGATTTTTACTCGTTGTGTGTAGCTGAGGACAAGAAGCAGGCACAATTGTAAAGGCACTGAAGCACATGACAAGTTGTAGCATTTCACTCCCCTGAATTACTGCGGAGGCTAGGCCACTACATGATCCTAAGGAGAATCCCCCCCCCATGTCTAAAGCGTGTTAGGACACTCCGAGGTCTGCATCGTTAGGAGGTCAGAGAAGGGGACACTAAAGATGCTTTGCAGCTTCAACTAAGGCCTACACATGCATTAACACTAGTTAAGTTCTTTTTTCTTTTTTTCTCTCTCTCTCTCTTTCCTTTTTTTTTTTTTTTTGGCAGAATATGGTTCCTCGCACCAAGACCTGACAGAATGGACTTGTTCCTTACGGGAAAAGCACCGTGATAAGGTCTGAGCGTTGAGAGCCTTAAAGTTACTTCCAGAGATCAGTACAAGGTCATGGAGTCAAGATTCAGAGTTCCCACATACATTGGCGGCGTTCCCTTTTGAACCAGACTTACCATAACTGTCATAGCTGTCTCTGTAAGACCCTCCTGAAGACCGGTCACCGTAGCCTCCTTGACTCCTGCTGAGAAATCACAAATGGGGGAAGGGTGAGTTTGGGGTGCTTTTAAACAGCTAGCTGCACAGGGCAAGTGGGGCACTTTCTGCACAACTACATTTCTTCACGCAGCTATCAGCACTAGTTTATGTTCCTATAGCGAGGGGTCAGTGGTTTCATAGTTAAGAAATAAGACTCATTTAAGTCTGTAGTATGCCAGAGGGCCCTATTTAGAGCCCACCATCCTTACCTGCTGCTGTAATAGTCTCTGGAACCTCCATATCCCCCACTTCTTGATTCAAATCTGCTTCCCCCATAACCACGGTCTCCACCTCCTATGGTACACAGGAGGGAAAGAGTGACTATCAGCACCCGAAGTTGAAAACACAAGTTGAACATCACAATTCCATCTATTATTTCCAACACTTACCTCTAGAAAAACCACGGCCTCGACCCCGGCCTCCACGGAAGAAGCCTCGGCCACTGGAAGAACCTCCTCTGTACCCACGGGACCGGTTTTCTGATGATTTGCCTGCCTGGTCAACTCTAATCTGCCGCCCATCAACAGACTGAAAAGCAAGTATTTCAAAACATTAACCTTAACACACAGAGATGGAGAACTGCCATCCACAGACTTTATTTATTTTCCAATCTCTTCCTTTCTATTGGCCCACTCCCAACTGCCTACAAACGTGCCCGTGTCTCTACCATCCTGAAAAAAAATCTCCTTCTGAGCCTACCTCCCCCCAATATCATCTTCTTTTCTGCCCTTTGTGGCTAAACACCTTGAAAAGGCCATCTACAATAGGTGCCTCCACTTTCTCTCCTCTCACTCTCTTAACACTTTCTAACTTGGCTTCCAAACTCATCATTCAGTCAAAACTGCTTTCTCCAGTTACCAATGATCTGACAAACCCAACAGCCAGTTCTCAATCTTCATTCTTCTTGACCTGTCTAAAACCTTCGACATTGTAGTTCACTCTACCTCTCCTGGCCTCCTTTGCTGGATCCTCCATTAGATCACCCTTTAACTCCCTCTATACTACTTCATTTGGTGACCTCACCAGCTTCCATGTACTTAATGACCACCTCTATGCTGACAATTCTCAAATCTACCTATCCTGCCCCAAATTCTGTGCTAAAAGGACCTTGGATTGTCAAGACTCCTACATTCTAGTCCTAAGCTCCATTTTAACTTTTGATCTTTAACAATTCACTCTGAGTTTCAGATGCCCAGCTGTAAAAGGCAAGGCAGCGTTTTAGATTATTTCTAAGGTCCCATGTGGCTCTAATATTTGTTCAATATTTATTAAGCGCCTGTGTGCAGAGCACTATGCTTGGGAGAGACAAAGTTTGGATGAGACACCATTCCTGCCCTCCTAAGGAAGATAGTCTGGTCAAAGGATAAACCAATTATAATACAAAGGTATTAATTACTTAAGTACATAAAAATAGTAGCTCTGAGGAAGAAATCAAAAGGCTTCTTGTAGAGAATCTGAGTTGGGTCTTAACATGGGAAGGACATTCTAGTCATAGGAACAGCCTGAACAAAGGTATGGGAGGCAGGAGAACTGGGGGTGTTCAGAAACAACAAGGAGTAGGCTAGTTTGGCACATGGTAGGGAAGTAATATGATATTAAAGCTGGAGAATAAAGTGGCAACAGATGGCGCAAAGCCTTCAATGCCAAACCTTAAAATTAAAAAAAAATTCTTTAATTGGTAGGCAATAGAAGACCACTGAAGGCTTTTGAGGAGAGCAGTGATGTAACCAGAACTATGCATAAAGAAGTTTAGTGACAGCAAGGGGGAGAGAGATGTGAAAGCGAAGGCAGAAGACCTCGTAGGAGGCTACTTCAATAGTCCAGGGAGGTGGCAATTGAAAGCCCAGATTAAGCTCTATCAGCATCTGACTCCAATCAAGTCATCAAAGAAGAGAGTCTCGCCAGCCCTTACCTTTCCATTCATGGCCATCATTGCATCTTTAGCATCATCTATGTTCTCAAATGTGACAAAGCCAAAACCTCTGGATCTCTGAGTCTCCCTGTCTTTCACAACAACAACTGGGAGGGAAAGAGGCAGTGATTAGTCATTATAAAAGAACTGAGCCACCACTCCCAAACAACCCCATCTCCAAATTCTCAGGTAAGCAAAACTCTGAAAGACAGGAACTTGATCCAAACTCACCTTCAGCAATCTGTCCATACTTCGAGAAGACTTGTTCCAATGACTGTTCATTGGTATCAAAACTCAGTCCACCAACAAAGAGTTTTCCTTCATCTGATGCCATCTTTACCTAATGAGAAAGAATTTTTTTTTCTGTTTAGAGCCAAGCTGCTGCATTTTCACCTACTTGCTGAACTCCTTCTTCAGAACCAAGACTCCCAATAACATTTAGGGTATTGGCTTTCGAAGTACTGGGTCCCCAATTCCTGGCTTCAGATTGTGATCCCTAAGAAATTAACCATCCCACCTCCTCAAAAACCCAGTCAAATCTGTAAACCACGGCTAAAAAGGAAGTAGGGTGGGGCAAGTGTTAGAGGGAATCAGTGACATATTAAAAAAAAAACACACAAAAACCAAAATACAAGTAGAATCAAAGCTTCACAGGAAAGCAGCATCTAGTTCACTTAAAACTAGGATTCTCAAATCTCCATCTGGGATCTATGCCCAAATTCCTGTGGATTCATTCATTAGAACATCAGATCAAAGGGCCCTTTCCCAGCTTTCATAGGGGAAAAAAACAAACAGGGGCTTTAAAAATAAGCAAAGTCTCTTGGAGCCTGGACAGAGTCTCTCCCTTACTCACTCCCCACCATAGCATGAAATAGCACTTATTTGAAGCCTTAAATTATGATATAAGATTAGAAAGGGCTCTTTAAGCAACTAACTCAACACTTTCATTTTACAGATAGGGAAACCAAGGTCCAGAAAAATTAAGCAATTTGCCCAAGGGTCATACAAGTGTTAAAAGAGCAGAAATGGAAATGGACTAAATGGCCTTGGAGGTACTTTCTTGTTCCTAAGATGATAGCTAGGATCCCATGAAAGATTACCATGGTATAGTGGAAAATGTAAATTAAAAATCAGGAGCCCGTGGGACAGCTTTATAACTCAAAGAGGTCTTATATATTATCTAATCTAGTCCCCAAAGTGCCTTCCCTAAAATCACCTAAGAGCTAAGCACTCTCACCACTCCACTCTGGGCTCCAACCCCAATGCAGCCACTTGCCACCTTGGGATCAAGTCCCTTTCTTCTCTGGGCCTCGGTTTCTCTAACAAAAAAATTAAACCTTAAGTGCTGTCCGTGCAGCAGACCCCTCTTTTTATATCTTTTTCGGGAAGTCCCATGACCACTTTATAGGGGAGTGTTACAGGTGGGTTTTCATGCTTCAGATCCGGAACTGACCAACTGACCTCGAGGTTGCTGCTTTGGGGTGGGCAATCCCGGTGCCCTTCTGGCAGGGGCAGGGTGGGCGAGGCACCCGGAAGGCCTGAGTTGACTCAGAGCAGCACAGGGATGCTCCAGCGCCTCACCACGCTGGGAACGAGGCGCCGACCGCAGGAGCCGGGCCGGGTATGGGAACGGGCCACCTCGGGGCCTACCCTCTCCCCACGCCAAGTAGGCCCTACTCAAGATGGCCGCCGACCACGTGGCTCGCAAGACTCCGGGAGCGCCTTCCCTACCCCTTCCTTAAGTAGGAACTAATTTTTGGGTCCCCTCAGCTTCCCCTTAAATCAGGTCCCCTCTCTCTCGTTCATGGTACAGTCCACCCAAGGCCTCCCTCCTTCTTCCCCTGCCCCCGCTAGCGGCCGCCTGCTTCTGCGCATGCGTGAGGAGCCCCCGCCTCGCCTCCCTGCGCCATTCCATCCGGGCATCTCCGGCGGTCCCCGCCATTTCGCTAGGCGCCCGCCAAGATTCTCGGCCGCCATTTTGCGGCAAAGCCGCAGAGAGCCCGACTGCCCTGACGGCCCCCTGGGACACAGCAACGGCAGCACCCTTACTTCGGCTGTTGGCCGCCGCAGCCGAACCCACCCTGACCCAGCGGGCGGGCCAGTCCTGACCATAGCCCCATACCAGGGGGGCGTGCCGGTGCTTAGGCCCGTCTCCGCCCAGGCGCTGGGCCGCCCGTCTTCTCCTCCCTCTTGCCTTGCTTCCCCTCCCCCCCCAGACCCCGACCACCCCAGGCCCTCCCAGCTCCGCAGGCTCGACCAAATGGTCGGGGGCGGGCTCCCTCACCGGTGTGTTGGATGGGGCGGGAAGATAAGCGGTGTCAGCGAACAGACCAGAGCGACCCGAGCCTCCTAACGGGAAAATGAGCGGCGCGCCCAAGAGCTCGGCCTTATATACGCCACCACGAAGCCACGCCCTATAGCCCCACCCCCCCCGAACCCAGAGGGCCAATCGAAGGGGCCTAAATCCGGACGCTGATTTATATTCATGAGCTTCAGCGAGCTCTCTTTACCCTTTCCAGCCCCTCCCTGCTCCTCCGAGGATGTGTAAAGGGATTGGTGGGGACCATGCCTGCCGCTCCTCCGCAGTCCCCCTCCCCTCGGGGTGAAGAGGCCTCTAACCCCAGGCTGCAGAAGTGCGGGGGCGGGAAGACAGACAGGGGATTGGAGGCGGGGCTAAAATCACGCCCCCTTCTGGGAGCCAGAGGCGGGGCTGACCCAGTTTGGCGCGCTCTCCCTCCAGCACTGCGGCGGCCGAACAAAGGAACTGCAGTGAAAACGGAGACCGCCCCCGCCATCTTGGAGGCCTGGGCCCCGCCCCCTCCCGAGGCCCCGCCCCTCGGGAACCGTCTAAGACGCCCCGCCCAGAGACGGCCGAGCTCATCCCTCCGCGGCCCCCAGTCCGAACCACCGGGAGTCACAGCTCCTCCACCTCCTCACCCCACCCCCACTCCCCGCAAGACCCGCCAACGCTCGAATGCTTGGTGGTTATGTCCCAAAGATCAAACCTTCCTCCCCCGCCACCCCGCTAAGCCCCTTACCCCAACCTCCCCCAATGCCCCAGGGCCCCACGGACCATCCCCTCCCCCCAGTCCCCTACCCCTACCTCGCCCAAAGCGCCAGAGCCCCGCAGGTCACCCCCACCCCAAGCTTGCTAATTCCTCCCACTTTCCCGCTCCAGGGGCTGTCCCAAGTCCACCAACGCTCAGGTGCTCCACGGGTTACCCTCCCCCCACCCCGCCGGCAAATCCAGCCGTACACCCAACCCACCTCGTATCTGTGCCACACTCTGCTTTCCTTCCCACCGTGTCCTGGTGGGCTATAGCCCCACAACCAAATCACCCATCTGTGGCCCAAGAGTTGTCCCCCCGAGTTCACCCACACACCCACACTTGGTTCCGTACGTTTGCTGCTTCTCGCTTCCTCCCCCCAGCAGCCCACACAATAACCCACATCCCTGTCAGTTACCAATGACCCGGCTTCCTAACCTAGGTGTCATCTATGACCCTTCCCTCTTCCTCATCCCCACATCCAATCGCTTACCAAATTCTGCCATTTGTACCACTCCCACATTTTGCATCCAGCCCCTTTTAGATCTGTCTCTGTGTCCCCAGCTCTGAATTCCGTGCTCCATACTGTTTGTGGAATTGAACCGAATTCCTTCAGGTCCCCACCCCCACAGCTCCGACTATTCTTAGCACTCCATGCTCTGGGACGCTACCATCCACCTGTCATGCTTAGACTTGGCGGAGCTGGTAACAGACTTTGGAAACCACTTCATTTAAAATAATTTTGTCATTCCGTATTTTTCTGGACTTGTGATTTCCTCCCTGCAAGGTGGAAATGATCAGCATCTACAGATGACATGCAGATCTGGTGCTTTCTCCGCAATTTAGAAAGTCTCAGGAAATTAAAGCATCTGATACATGCCAGAGGCCTTTCTGCATCTATGTTGAGAACTCCATCTACAGTACCACACTGGTTCTCTGGGAGCCGGTGCTAGACCTGGAGCCAGGAAGACCTAAATTCTAATCTTGCTTTACGCGTAGTAGCTGTGTGTGACCCTGGGCAAGTCACTTTCTGTATCTCATTTGTAAAATGGGCATGACAATAGCACCAAAATAGCACCTCCCAAAATTGTGGGAATAAAATGAGATAATATTTGTAAAGTACAGGTACATTGAAAACTTCAAAGCTCTATGTAAATAATAGCTGTTGTACATTTATATGTTTACTTGTATAAATGTAACATACCCGTGTACCAGCAGGAGATGCAACATAATGTAGTAAAGGGCCAGCCTCAGAGTCAGGAAAACCTGTGTTCAAATCCTGCCTCTCTGCCTGGTAATGACTTACTTTATCCATTTCCCAACCCAAGCATTTTCACAGCCTCATGGCTGGACTTCTCTGCCTTCTCATCGCCTTGCTTTCCTGGCTTCCTTCAAAATCCCACCTTCTGCAAGAAGCCTGTCCTGGTCCTCCTTAATGTTCAAACCTTCCCTCTGACATTATCTCCAATTTAGTTTGTACCTAGTTGTTTGAATATTGTTTCTCACTCCCGCCCCCTCTCCCCACTAGATTGTAAACTCCTTGAATGCAGGACTATCCCTGACTTTTTGTATTGCCAGCACTTAGGACAGTGCTTTGGCACCTAGTAGGTGCTTAATAAATCCTTGTTGACTTGAATATGAAGATAATGTCAGGGCAGGGCTCTAGAGCCCATGGGTTCCCAAAATGGGCGATGCTGGGGGGGGGAGGGGGCAGTAGTAGCCTCGGGTACAATTGGGGGGCATTGAATAAAAATAAGGGGGGGATGGAAGCGTAAGGAAAGAGGAGAGAATAAAATTTTGAAAAACTGTACATGTTTCATCTGTTGTGTAACAGAGTTAAAGTCATAGTGATTACATTATTTTCCAAATAAATACACAAAATACAAGTTATAACATATCAGTGATCAAGTCCTCCAACAGGTCTTAACAAGCAAGTGTTGGCAAGGAGGCATGCCATGCATTGTCGGGAAGTCCAGCATGCATTGGCAGGAATATGTCTGTTTAATGACTTGTTTACAATATGATACTAAATGGTTACATGACATAATATTGCATTATCAAAATTTCAATGCAGGAAAAAACTCACAAATTTACAATAAATTATTAAATTTAAGATGTCATTTTTTAAAGAAAATTTATATTTTTTGAAGTGATACAAATTTAAAAAAAAAAGTTAAAGTGTTAAAGAAAGTAGATTTCCAAAGGGGTGTGGAGTAAATTTTTAAGGGGGTGGTAGACCAAATAAATTTGGGGACCTCTGGAATAGCTGTTAACTTGGAGAGGAGGTTGCACAGATCATTATAGCAAATGTGTCTGATAAAAGTCCAACACCTAAGAAATATAGAGAATTGATACAATATAAAAATAAGAATCGTTCCACAATAGATAATCAGTCAAATAATATGATCAGGCAGTTTTCAAATGACTACCTGAAAGAATATTCCAAATCACTAATAAGTGAAATATAAATTATAATAACACTGAAGTCCCACCTCAGATTGGCAAGGACAAAAATGAAAGATGGCAATTGATGGAGGGGCTGTGGTAGGATAAGCACACTAATGCATTGTAGGTGAAGTTGTGAATTGGTCCAGTCACTCTGAAAAGTAATTTGGAACTATATCCCCAAAGTCACTAAACTATACATACTATTTCATCAGTGATACTACCACTAGGCCTATATCCCCAAAAGGGCAAAGTCAGAAATAAAGGACCTAAAAGATTTATATAAAAACATTTATAGCAACATCTTTTTGTTATAACAAAAAAAAAAAGGAAGTAAGGCTGCCCATTGATTATGGAATAGCTGCACAAATTGTGGTTTAAGAATGTAATGAAATATTAGAATATAAAAACAATGACTAATATGGAAGATTCAGAGAAACTCAAGAAGATTTGTGTAGTAGGGACCAATCCCCTGCTCAGAATTGTTCATCACCAACCACTTACTTGTGTAGTAAGAGAGGAGGAATGGATTAGTGGTTGGTATAGAAATGAGAGAAAGACAGAGAGACAGGGACATAGAGAGACAGAGACAGAGACAGAAAGAGAGAGAGAGAGGGACAGAGAGGCAGAGAGAGAGACAGACAGACAGAGAGTAAAAGATTTAAACATACACAGAAAAATCAAAAAAAAAAATTCAGGAGGTTAGGTAGGATACTTTTGTTACCACATTTATTAAATTTTAAAACACTTTTTTTAGATGTTCATGATTTCAAGCAAAAATTTTTTTGTTTTCTTCCTATTAAAATATTTGTTTTTACTTTTTTCAAGTTTGGGATAATTTATTTTAATTTAAATTTTTTATATTTCATTTTTTTCCAATTACATGTAAATACAATTCTTAACAATTCATTTTGTAAAATTTTGAATTCCAAATTCTTTCTCTCCTTGCCATTTCTCCCCCCCTCCTTGAGAAAGCAGCCAATTTGATGTACGTTATACATGTGCAATCACGTAAAACATATTTCCATATTAGCTACGTTGCAAAAGAAAACAGACAAAAAAAAAACAACCCAAGAAAAATAAAGTTTTAAAAAAGTATGCTTCAATCTGCATTCAGACTCCATCAGTTCTTTCACTGGAGGTGGATAGCATTTTTCATCACATGTCCTTCAGAATTGTTTTGGATCCTTCTGTATCTGAGGATAGCTAAGTTATTCACAGTTGATCATTGTACAGATTGCTGTTACTGTGTACAATGTTCTCCTGGTTCTGCTCACTTCCCTTGTATCAGTTAATTTAAGTCTTTCCAGGTTTTTCTGAAATGATTCTGTTTATCTTTTCTCATAGCACAATAGTATTCCATCACAATCATATACCACAACTTGTTCAACCATTCTCCAGTTGATGGGTATTCCCTCAATTTCCAATTCTTTGCCTCCACAAAAAGAGCTGATATAAATATTTTTGTACATATAGGTCTTTTTCTCCTTTTTTTTCAAATCTCTTTGGGATACAGACCTAGTAGTGGCATTGCTGGGTCAAAGATATGCACACATTAGGTATAGCTTCAAATTTCTCTCCAGAATGATTGGATTAGTTCACAACTCCATCAACAGTGAATTAGTGTCCCAATTTTTCCACATCCCCTCCAACATTTGTCGTTTTCCTTTTCTGTCATATTAGCCAATCTGATAGGCGTGAAGTGGTACCTCAGAGTTGTTTTAATTTGTATTTTTCTAATCAATAGTGATTTAGAGCATTTTTTCATATGACTATAGATAGCTTTGATTTCTTCTTCTGAAAACTACCTGTTCACATCTATTGATGTTTATCAATTGGAGATGACTCATATTCTTATGATTTGACTCAGTTCTCTATAGTTGAGAAAGGAGGCCTTTATCAGAGAAACTTGCTATAAAGGCCTCCTTTTCCCCCAGTTTTCTGCTTTCATTCTAACTGCATTAGATTTGTTTGTGCAAAATCTTTTTAATTTAATGTAATCAAAATTATCCATTTTACTTCCTGTAATACTCTGTGTCTTTTCTTTTGTCATAAATTCTTCTTTCCTTATCCAAGGATGACAGGTAAACTATTCCATGCTCCCCTAATTTGCTTATGACATCATCCTTTATGCCTAAATCATGTGCCCATTTTGACCTTATCTAGGCAAACAGTGTGAGATGTTGGTCTATACCTAGTTTCTGCAAAACTACTTTCCAATTTTCCCAGCAGTTTTTGTCAAATAGTGAGTTCTTATTCCAAAAGCTTGGATCTTTGTTTTTATCAAACACGATTACGATGGTCATTTATTACTATGTATTGTGTATCTAATTTATTTCACTGATCTACCACTCTGTTTCTTAATCAGTACCAGGTTGTTTTGATGATTACTGCTTTGTAATACAGTTTAAGATTTGGTACTGCTAGGCTACCTTCCTTCACATTTAAAAAAATTGATTCTCTTGATATTCTTGATTTTTTGTTCTTCCAGATGAATTTTGTTATTTTTTCTAGCTCTATAAAATAATTTTTGGTAGTTTGATTGATATGGCAACAAATAAGCAAATTAATTCAGGTAGGTTGTAATTTTTATTATATTGGTTCAGTCTACCCATGAGCAATAAATATTTCTCCAATTGTTTAAATCTGACTTTATTTGTGTGAAAAGTGCTTTGTAATTGTGTTCATATAGTTCCTGGGCTTGTCCTGGCAGGTAGAGACTCCCAAGTATTTTATATTATCTACGATTATTTTAAATGGAATTTCTCTTTCTATCTCTTCCTGTTGGATTTTGTTGGTAATATATAGAAATGCTGATGATTTCTGTGGGTTTATTTTAATTCCTACAACTTTGCTGAAGATGTTAATTATTTTGACTAGTCTTTTAGTTGATTCTTTCGAATTCTCTAAGTATAACATCATCTCATCTGCAAAGAGTGATAGTTTTGTTTCCTCTTTGCCTCTTCCAATTCCTTTAATTTACTTTTCTTCTCATTGTTATAGCTAGCAGGTGTTATTGGGCATCCTTGCTTTACCCCGATCTTCCTTCTAACTTATCCCTGTTACAGATAACACTTGCTGATGGTTTTAGATATACTACTTGTTATTTTAAGGAAAACCCCATCTATTCTTATGCTTTCCAGTGTTGTGTTTTTTTTTTTAAATTGGAATGAGTGATGTATTTTGTCAAAAACTTTTTCTACTTCTATTGAAATAATCATATGATTTTTATCCTTTTTTGTTATTGACATAGTCAATTATGCTGATAGTTTTCTTAATATTGAACCAGTTCTGCATTCCTAATATAAATCCCACCTAGTCATATTATATGATCTTTGTGATATATTGCTGTAATCGCCTTACTAGTACTTTATTTAAAATTTTTGCATGAATATTCATTAGGGAAATTGGTCTATAGTTTTCTTTCTGTTTTTGGTCTTCCTGGTTTAGGTATCAACATCATATTTATGTCATAAAAGGAATTTGGTAGGACTCCTTCTTTGTCTATTTTTCCAAATAATTTATGTAGTATTGAAATTAATTGTTCTTTAAATGTTTGGTAGAGTTTGCTTGTGAATCCATCTGATGCTGGGGATATTTTTTAGGAAGCTCATTTATGGCTTGTTCAACTTCTTTTTCTAAAATATTTGGTATTCTATTTCCTCTTCTGTTAATATGGACAATTTATAATTTTGTAAGTATTTATCCATTTAGATTTAAATCCATTTATCCACTTTGTCAGATTTATTGGCATATAATTGGGCAAAATGCTCCTAATAACTGCTTTAATTTTCTCTTTATTTAGTCATGAATTTACCCTTTTCATTTTTGATGCTGGTAATTTTGTTTTCCTCTTTCTTCTTTTAAAATAAAATTTAATCAATGGTTTATCTATTTCAGTGGTTTTTTTTTCATAAAACCAGCTCCTAATTTTAGTTATTAGTTCAATGGTTTTCTTACTTTCAATGTTATTAATCTCTCCTTTGATTTTCAGGATTTCCAATTTGTTGTTTAATTGGTTCTTTTTCTAGTGGTTTTTTTTTTAGTTGTATGCCCAATTCATTGATCTGTTCTTTCTCTGTTTTATTGATGTAAGGGTTTAGAGATATAAATTTTCCCTCATACTGCTTTGGTTTCATCCCCATAAATTTTGGTATGTTGTCTAATTGTTGTCATTCTCTTTAATAATTTGTTCTCTTACCTGCTCATTCTTTTTTTTTATTTAAAAAAATTTTTCAGCATTCACTTTTATAAGATGTTGAGTTCCAAATTTTTTTCTCCCTCCCTCTCCTCCTCCCTCCCCAAGATGACATGCAATCTGATATAGGCTATACATGGACACATTAAACATATTTCCACATTAGTGGTGTTGTGAAAGAAGAATCAGAACAAAAGGGGAAAACCACAAGAAAGGAAAAAAAAGAGAGGAAAATCTGCATTCAGACTCCATAGTTCTTTCTCTGGATGTGGTTACCCTTTTCCATCATGAGTCTTTTGGAATTGTCTTAGATCATTGCATTGCTGAGAAGAGCTAAGTCTATCAAAGTTGGTCATTGCACAGTGTTGCTGTTACTGTATATGGTGTTCTCCTGGTTCTAGTCACTTCACTCAGCATCAGTTCTTGCAAGTCTTTCTAGGTTTTTCTGAAGTCTGCCTGCTCATCATTTCTTATAGAAAAATAGTATTCCATTACGTTCATATTCCACAACTTGTTCAGCCATTCCCCAATTGATGGGCATCCCCTCAATTTCCAATTCTTTGCCACCACAAAAAAGAGCTGCTATAAATATTTTTGTACATGTAGCCACTCATTCTTTAGGATTAGATTATTTAATTTCCAATTAATTTTTAGTCTGTTTCCATGGTTCTTTATTGAATGTAATTTTTATTACATTATAATCTGAAAATGATGCATTTACTATTTTTGCTTTTCTGAATTTGGTTGTGAAGTTTTTATGCCCCAATATATGGTCAATTTTTGTGTTGGTAGCATGTGCCACTGCAAAAAAGGTAAAGTTCTTTCTATTCCCATTCAATTTTCTTCAAAAGCCTATCATATCTAACTTTTCTCCTTAAATTCTTTCTTGTTTATTTTTTGATGAGATTTATCTAGTTCTGAGAGGAAAAAGTGGAGGTCTTCCACCAGTATAGTTTTACTGTCTATTTCTTCCTATAACTCATTTAACTTTTTCTTCAAGAATTTGGATGCTATACCATTTGGTCCATATTTGTCTAGTATTGATATTACTTCATTGTCTATTAGCAAAATGTAGTTTCCCTGTTTATCTCTTTTAATTAGATCTTTTTTTGCTTTGACTTTGGCTGAGATTATGACTGCTGCCCCTGCTTTTTTTTTTTCCTTACTTCAATTGAACCATAATGTATTCTGTTTCAAGGATGTTTCTTGTAAACAACATATTGTCAGATTCTGGTTTTAAATCCACTTTGCTATCTGCTTCTGTTTTATGGGCGAGTTCATCCCATTCATGTTCATAGCTATGATTACTGTGTGTTTCCCTACATCCTATTTTCACCCATTTAACCTTCTTTTCTCTCTCCTTTTACCCTGTCCCCCCTCAAAAGTCTATTTTGCTTCTGAATACTACTTCCCCCAATCCACTCTCCCTTCTCTTCCCCCACCTCACACTCTGCTGTAGGGCAAGATAGATTTCTATCCCTGAGTGTACATGTTATTCCCTCTTTGAGTCAATTCTGATGAGAGCGAGATTCAAGTATTATGACCCACCCCATCTCTCCCTCCAATGTAAAATCTCTTCCTTTCACATGGCTTTTATGTGAAATAATTTACCCCATTCTATCTCTCCCTTTCCCCTTTTCCTGATGCATCCCTCTTTCTTACCCTTAATTTTTTTTTTTAGATATCATCCCATCATAGTCAACTCACACCTGTTTATCTATACTCCTTCAACTGTCCTGATAATGATAAAGTTCTTAAGAGTTACAAGTAGGAATGTAAACATTTTAACCTTACTAAGTCCCTTGTGATTTCTCTTTCGTGTTTATCTGTTTATGCTTCTCTTGAGTTTTGTATCTGAAAGTCAAATTTTCTATTCAGCTCTGGTTTTTTCTTCAGGAATACTTGAAAGTCCTTTATTTCATTGAATAACCTTTATTTTTTCCTCTAAAGGATTATACTCAGCTTTGCCAGGTAGGTGATTCTTAGTTAAAACCCCAGCTCTTTTGCCCTCCAGAATATCATATTCCAAGCCCTCTGTTCCTTTACATAGAAGCTGTTAAATCTAGTGTTGTCCTGACTGTGGTTCCACAGTATTTGAATGCCTTCTTTCTGGCTGCTTGCAAAGTTTTCTTCTTGACCCTGGAACTCTGGAATTTGACTATAATATTCCTGAGAGTTTTCATTTTGGGATCTCTTTCAGGAGGTGATCAATGGATTCTTTCAATTTCTAATTTACCCCCTGGTTCTAGGATATCAGGGCAGTTTTCCTTGATATATATATATTTTTTGAAATGTGATGTCCAGGCCCTTTTTTAAAATTCTGGCTTTCAGGTAGTCTAATAATTCTTAAATTATCTCTCCTGGATCTATTTTCCAGGTCAGTTGTTTTCCCAATGAGATATTTCACATTTTCTTCTATTTTTTCATTCTGTTGACTTTGTTTTATTGTTTCTAGATGTCTCATGGAGTCATTAGCTTCCACTTGCCCAATTCTAATTTTTAAAGAATAATTTTCTTCAGTGACCTTTTGTATCTCCTTTTCCATCTGACCAATTCTACTTTTTAAGGAGTTCTTTTCTTTGGTGAATTCTTTTTTTCTTTTTTTTAACCTCTTTTTTCTATTTGGCCAACTCTGTTTTTTAAAGAGTTCTTCTCTTCAGTGGATTTTTTTGCCTCTTTTATCATTTGGCCAATTTTGGTTTTTTTAAGGTGTTATTTTCTTTAGTATTTTTTGGTGCCTCCTTTACCAAACTATTAACTCTTCATAATTTTTTTGTATCACTCTCATTTCTTTTCCCAATTTTCTTCTAACTCTCTTACTTGATTTTTAAAATTTTTTTGAGTTTTTTTGGGGGGCCTGTGGCCAATTTACATTTTTTTGAGGCTTCAAATGTAACTGTTGTCTTCTTCTGATTTTGTGTCTTAATCTTCCCTGTCACCATAATAATTTTTTATGGTCAGGTTCTTCTTTTGTCGTTTACTCATTTTCCCAGCCTATTTAACTTTATGTTAAAGTTGGGCTCTGTTCCCAGGGTGGAGAAGGGGCACTGGTCCCAAGCTTCAGGCCTTTGTTTTCAGAGCTAGCTCTGGGGATCTGTGGGGGTTTTTTTGGTTCTTCCAAGGTGGTTTGAGCTAAAGAGAAACTGCCTATAAGGAACGGGGTCCTGCACCCAGGGACAGCAAAGGATCCCCAGTGATCTTCTTCTGACCAGTTGTTTGACCCCCTTACTGTCTGTAGTTCAAGAGCTCCTGAACCTGTTGCTGCTTCTGAAGTGCCTCCAAGGCCTGCTGGTGGTGCCCTGGCTTGGCCCGCATTGGACAGTCTCCACTAGGTTCTAAGTCCAACCTACCACCCCGCTATGACGGTCCTTTTCGCCAAAGTTGTCCTGAGCAGGGAAATTGTTTCACCCCAAACTTTTGTTAGTGCTGCCACTTCAAAATTTGACTTGAGGCATTATTTTAAAGTTATTTGGAGGGGAATTTGGGACAGCTCAGGTGAGTCCCTGCCTCTACTCCGCCATCTTGGTTCTGACTCCTTAAGCTTGGGATAACTAAAAGAATGATAAATCAATCTCAGGTCTACCTTTTCTGGGCCTAACTACTTCACTGTCTGTTTGCAGTGTTTATTCAAGATACATGTACTGATGGACAAGCCTTATTGGTTGTCCATCCAACTACATGTTGTTATCTGCACAATAGGTAGTTTTCATCTACTTTGTTTTTCCAGGGAGGGTGGTTAGGCTAAACTCTTTTGAGACAAATTATCAAGCATTTATTAAGCACCTACTATGTACCAGGCACAGTGTTAAGTGCTGGGGATACAAGGAAGGGTTTAAAAAAAGTAGTCCCTACTCTCAAGGAGCTCACAGTCTAATAGGGAAGACAACATGCAAACAACTATGATGCATATTATACGTATGTACACGTATACATATGCGTATATATATAGTATATATATATGATGAATTGGAGATAGTCTCAAAGAGAAAGCAATAAGATTAAGGAGGACTGGGAAAGACTTCTTGAAGAAAGCAAGACTTTAGCTGAGACTTGAAGAGGACCAGGGAAGCCCAGCAGAGGTGAGGAGGGAAGCGTTTCAGGCATGGGTTCAGCCAGTGAAAATGCCCAAAGGTGGATGATCAATGTTTTTATGCAAAGAACAGCAAGCTAGTCACTGTCACAGGGTCCCAGTGAGGGAAGAGGAGGAGGAGGAAGAGTAAGGTGTAAACAGACTGGAAAGATAGGATAGGGCCAGGTTTTGAAGGACTTTAAAAGCCAAACAGAGGATTTTATATTTGATCCTAGAGGTAATAGGGAGCCACTGGAGTTGACTGAATGGGGGCTGAGGGGTGATGTGGTCATAGTTGTACTTAAGGAAGATCATTTTGACATCTAAGTGGAGGATGGACTGGAGCAGGGAGAGGCTTGTGACAAGCAGACCAATCAGTCCACTACTGCAATAGTCTGAGTGTGAGGACATGAGGGCCTGCACCAGGGAGAGAAGAGGGAGTGTAAGAAAGATGTTGGGAAAGTAGAAACAACAAAATTTGACAACTGAAAAAAAAAGAAGAAGAAATATATAGGTTTCCACTCTATCTGGTTCTTTCAAGGAGAAAAAAAAAGATTTGATAATGGATTGGTTATATGAGGTGAGAAATAGTGAAGAGTCAAGGATGATAGCTAGGTTGCAGGCCTAGGGCACTAGGAAGATGGTGATCCCCTCCCCAGTAATAGGTAAGTTCTGTAAGAGGGTAGGGTTTTGGGGAAAAGGTAATAAGTTCATAACGAGTGATTATGGATCTTATCCAGAAGTCTCTGTAACGTTTTGGGGCTTGATGCAACAGCTCAATGTCATCTGTAAACAAGAATGGGTCTCATCTCCAACCTGAAATTGGTGCTAGACAGCCTCTATGAAAGCTATCAAGCAAAGTTATAGTCAACAAATATTTATTAAGCACCTACTATATGCCAGGCTCCATGTTAAATACTGAGGATACAAAGGAAGGCAAAAGACAGTTCCTGCCCTCAAGGAACTTACAGTCTAAAAGGAGAAGACAATATGTGAAGGAAAGCTGAAAAGGGAAAGAGTGAAAGGGGAGATGGTAGGGAAATCAAAGAAGTCCAAAATGAGTGCAGCTAGTCAGAAAGGTGGCATGTTCATCCTATTGTTGTTGTATCTGACTCTTCAAGATCCCATCTGGGCTTTTCGTGGCAAAGATCTTGGAGTGGTTTGCCATTTCCTTTTCCATTTCATCTTACAGATGAGGAAACTGAGACAAACAAGGTTAAGTGACTTGCCCAGGGTCACACAGCTAGTAAATGAGTAAGGCCAGATTTGAACTCAGGAAGATGAGTCTTCTTGACTTCAGGCCCAGCACTCTATGCATTGTACCACCTAGCTGCCTTGTCCTGTGCCTACTCCTTAAATGGAAGTTAAGGAGTTCATGGCTCCACCCTCCAATCAGAGGGGCAGAGGGTATTTATGAGTTGTGAGTACCAAGTCTGATGGGATTTCCCAAAGAAGAGATTCCTAGGAGAATGGTGGAAAAGTCAAGTCCAAAATGAGGACAGCCCAGGTGAGAAAAAGTTATCCCTGTTGTTGCATTTTAAATCATACAACAAGAAGGAAGAGGAGAAAGGTATAGACAGCTTCTTCTAGGATTTTGGCTGAGAAAAGGAGAGCTATAGAATGGGAACTTGAGAGGATGATGGGGTCTAGTAAAGGTGTTTTTAAGGATAGGTAAGATTTAAGCATGATTGAAGAATGTAAGGAAGAAGCCAGTCAATTGGGAGAGACTGAAGTTTCAGGAGATCATCAGGAGAAGAGCTTATAAGGCTGTGTTTTGTTCAGCTGAATTAAAGATTTTTTTCTTGAGCAACAAATAATAGGGATAGTAGAATCTTGTGTTCTCTACACCATTCAGGCAATTGTCTAACCGCAAAGATGACATTCTCTGAGAAATATCAATTATGGAAACCTACCTATTCCCTTCTAATATCAATATCAATCAATCAACAAACACATATTAAGCATCCACTATGTGCCAGGCATTGTGCTAGGCTTTGAGGCAACTGGTGGTGCAGTGAATAGAGTGCTGGGCCCAGAGTTAGGAAGACCTGAGTTCAAATTCAGCCTCAGACACCTCTTAACTGTGTGACCTGGGCAAGTCACTTAACCTCTGTTTGTCTCAGTTGTCTCTACTATAAAATGAGGATAATAACAGCACAAACCTCACAGGATTGTTGTAAGTATCAAATGAGATCATATCTGTAAAAAGCACTTAGTATAGTGCCCGGCACACAGTAGGTGCTATATAAATATTTATTCCCTTTCCTCTGAGAATATAGAATGGTAAAATCTTCAAAAAGCTTACATTCTAATGAGAGGAGGTAAGCAGTATGCATGTATGTATATACAGAAGGAATGTAAAGCCAATGAATTTGCAGTTAGGGGGTCCAGGAAAGGCCTAAAATGAAAGGTGGTGCTTGACGTATATATTAAAGGGAGAGATGAGGCATCAGGGACAACCTGATGAGAGACCATCAGATACTAGATATAAGACAAAGGCTTATATTCAAGAGGTGGAGTGCTGTGAGAAACAGAAAGAGGGCCAGTTTGCCTAGGTCACAGAGCTCAAAAAGGGGAATCATGTCCAATGAAGATGGAAAGATAGCCAGACTTTCCAGGTAGTGAAAAACTAAACACAAGAGTTACTTGTGGCAACAGGGAGCCACTGGTGTTTCCTGAGTTGGGCAGTGACCTCGTCGGATGGGAACTTAAAGAAAATCACTTTGGCAGTTGTGTGGAGATTGGACTGGAGCAGAAAGAGATTTGAGGCATGGAGGCCAGTTAGAACGCTGTTGTAATACTAGAGGCAAGAGATGACAAGGGCCTGAACTGAGGTGTCAGCTGTAGACAAATGGGGCCAAATACAAGAGATGCTGTAGAGTTAGAAAGTTAGCAAGTTTAGCAACTGATTCAATATGCAGTGACAGAGCCTGAGGAGTGAAAAATAACACAGAGCTTATGTCCCTGGGGTACTGGAAGAATAGAGGTACCTTAGAATAGGGAAGTTTGCCCCAATTAATAAATGGTCAAAGCATATGAACAGGCAGTTTTCAGATGAAGAAATCAAAGCTATCTATAGTCATATGAAAGAATGCTCTAAATCACTATTGATTAAAGAAATGCAAATTAAAACAATTCTGATCAGCTTATATGACAGAAAAGGAAAATGACAAATGTTGTTGAGGATGTAGGACACTAATATGATGTTGGTAGAGTTGTGAACTGATCCAACCATTCTGTAGAACAATTTGGAACTATGCTTAGAGGGCTATAAAAATGTGCATACCCTTTGACCCAGCAATACTACTACTAGGTATATATCCCAAAAAGTAAAAAAAAATTTGGAAAAAAAATTAAAAAGGGAAAAGTACCTACTTGTACAAAAATATTTTAGGCAGCTCTTTTTGTGATGGCAAAGAATTGGAAATTGGGGGGGTGCCCATCAATTGGGGAATGGCTGAACAAGTGGTGGTATATGATTGTGATGGAATACCATTGTGCTATAAGAAATGATGAGCAAGAAGACTTCAGAAAAAGTTGGAAAAACTTACATGAACTTATGAAAGAGAAGTGAGCAGAACCAGGAGAACATTGTACACAGTAACAGCAATTTCTTTTTTTAATTTTATTTTTAATTTGTCAAATAAAACAATAATTTCCATAACATAGTACAATAAAAAGATGATTGCACTTAAAACTTAAAATCTGCTATATAGAACTTGCTATTCCTTTCAAACATACAATCAAATTATCATGTAAATTTCTCTTTTTCTTCTTCTCTCCCCCCCTCCCACCCTATAGATGGCTACCATTAGATGCAAATAGGTATATATGTAAAATTTATTCTATAGACACTTCTATTTGTCAGTTCTTTCTCTGGATGGAGATAGCATCTTTTTTCATATGTCTTTTATAATTAATTTGGGTGTTTATAATAGGCAAAATAACTTATTCCTTCAAAGTTGCAATCTTATACAAAAAGAATTTATATCACGCCTATTATGTGACAGGCACTGTGCCGGGTGAGTTACAAATATTATTTTATTTAATCCTCACAACAACACTGTGAAGTAGGTGCTGTGATTATTCCCATTTTATAGTTGGGGGAACTGAGGTAAACAGAGGTGAAGTGACTTGCCCAGGGCCACACAGCTAGTAAAATATCTAAAGCTGGATTTGAACTCACGTCTTCTTGATTACAGGACCAGTGCTCCTTTCAGAAGGAGCTGTCTATGCTCTTTTCCTCTTACTTTTGAAATCCAGCTTTAGACCTTATCACTCAGATGAAACTGCCCCCTCTGAAGTTGCTGGTGATCTCGTAATTGCCCAATCTGATGGTCTCTTTCTCCATCCTCATCCTTCTTGAGCTCTCTGCTGCATTTGACACTGTTGACTACTCTCTTCCCCTGGATACTATCTCCTTTCTGAGTTTTCCAGACTACTCTCTCCCAGGTTTCCCTCTTCACAATATCTCTGGCATACGTCCCCTTGTCTTCACTCACTCAGATGCCACCCTGGTGCAGGCCCTTATCACCTCTCACCTAGACAATCACACCAACTTGCTGGTGGGTCTATCTGCCTCAAGGCTCACCACTCCCTTCACTCAGATGCCAAAGAGATCTTCCTAAAGCAAAGGTCTGACCATATCACTTTCCACTATTCAATAAACCACATTGACTTGCTAATACTTCAAGGATCAAATAGAAATTCTTCTGTTTAGCACTGAAAGCCATTCACAGCCTGTCCCTTTCCTACTTCTCCCATGTATTCAGCTATACTGGCGTCTTGGCTGTTCCTTGCACAGGACACTCTCTTTTCTGACTTGACTTTTTGTTTTAGCTGGCCCTCATGTCTAGAATATTCTTGCTCCTTCCTTCAAGACTTAGCTTAAATCACATCTTCTGCAGGAGGCCTTTCCTGGTCTGGTCCCATCCTACCTACCCCTAGACCCTTCCCTCTAAGTTACCACCATCGCCCCTCAGACCTCAAGGGAGGTAACCCAAGATTGTAAACCCAAGAGTCTTGATGATAGCAGTGACCCACCCTCCTGCCCAGACCATAGCTCTGCTTCCAGCCCAGGCTGTATAGCCATCACTGAGGTGAGCAATCATTGTGGAGAAGGACCCACCTTCCTTGCCACCACCAACACCAACTGCTTACTGAATGCTATTGTGGGTCAGGTAAACTCAAGAGCCCTGGGAATGGCAGCAGCCTGGAGACTTTTGCTGATTGCCCATTCCCCAAAGCCGTCACCCCAGGATGATGGTGGAGAATGAGCCTCCCATGGAGATTCAGCCTGGCAACTGCTTTTGTGGGTGCTATAGCCCCATACACTTAGCAGTCACAACAGCTGAAAACCCAGAAAAGAAGATTCTTGCTACCCAAGTCCTTGGCACTGTCAAGTGATTCAACATCAGAAACTGATATGATTTTATAATAGAAAATGATATTAAAAAAAGAAAATTATATTAAAGAGGAGGTATTACCATCTGCTTTGTGTCTGTAACCTAAGGGCCATAGGACTCCCATCTGACTTGTAGCTGAAACCTTCCATATATATGGTCTCCCCTATTAGTATGTGGGGTCCTAGAGAATAGGGACTCTCTTACTTTTCTTTTGTACCCATAGCCCTTATCACATTGATTTGTACACAGTAAGTGTTTAATAGACGCTTCATTCATTCATGCATTCATTCATTCATTCATTCATTCATTCACCCTTTCTCACACATGGGCTGCAGAAAACCTCCATCAAGGTTGAGTCCTGTTTGGATTAGTACCTACTTAGGAATATGTTGTTGTTCAGTTGTGTTGCACTCTTTGTGACCCTGTGGACCACAGCATGCCAATATCATCCACGGAGTTTTCCTGGCAAAGATATTGGAGTGGTTTGCCATTTCCTTCTCCAGTGGATTAAGGTAAACAGAGGTTAAATGACTTGCCCAAGGTCACACAGCTAGTAAGTATCTGAGGCTGGATTTGAACTCCAGGTCCAGTGCTCTATCCACTGAGCCACCTAGCTGCCTCCATTCAAAACTATAAATTTGTAACTTTATTTTTCTTGCCCTTTTGCCTTTATTTTCTGCAATGTGACTAATATGGAAATATGTTTGGCATGATTTCATATATATAATGGGTACCATATTGCTTGCCTTCTCAATGGGTACAAGAAGGATTGGAAGGAGGAAAATAATTTAGAACTCAAAAATAAAAAAAAAGAATGTCAAAAATAAATAAATAAATAATAAAATTTTACAACTATATGTGTGTGTGTGTGTGTGTGTGTGTATAACTTAAACCAGAGGAAAAAAACAAAACAAAGCAAAACAATAGCTCGCAAGCCCTTACCAACAGGTTTACTTTTCACCAGTCAGCCAGAGGACACACTAGTTGATTGAGTCTTTGATAAACAAACATACTACTCTTTGATTAAAGGACATTTAATCAAACAACATAACAAATAAAATAATGAGAAAAAAATTCTCCCCATGCACACATGGAGTATATGCTCTCATAGGTGCACCTCTGCTCGTGGGGGAGGGCATAAGTATTGAGAACAGATGTGATGACGGAACACACATGTGAGGCACATGTATCAGTCAATCAAGGAGCAAGCGACCAAGCAAGCATATTTATAAATTGCCTACTCTGCGCTAGTCACCGCATCTGACAGTGGGGATACCAAAATAGAAATAAACACTTCCTGCCCTCAGAAATCTCACTTTTCATCAAGGGAGATGATGTTTACATAAATAAACATATAAGGAATATATACAAAATAAATACGAGGCAATTTTGGTAGGGTGGGCTCTACGAGCTGGAGGGGGTGTGGTGGTGGTCAGGAAAGACTTCACTTCAAAGGTGGCTCTGAAGCTGAGTCTCAAAAGAAAGAAGGAATCCCAGGAGGCTCAAGTGAGGAGTCAGTACACTGTAGTCATGGGGGATGGCCAACAAAGACAGACACAGGAAGATATACAATGTCATCTGTGAGGAACGTCAAGAAGACCAGTTTGACTGAGTCACCAATTACATGAAAGATGGTAACATATAAAAAGGAAGGACAGAGCTTTACATGACAAATGGAAGAGTTATACTTTCTCCTCAAGGCAATAGGGTGCGATTGGCATTTATTGCATAGGGCATGTGCTTTATGAAAATCATTTTGTGAGCAATGCATAGGATCTTTTGGAGAGGGAAGAGACTTCCAGTAGGGAGACCAATTAGGAAGTTATTACAATGGTCCGGGTGAGAGGTGATGAGGGCCTGACAGGGTGTTGGCCATGTTAGTAAAGTAGTGGTACAGAGGAAATACATGTACCCAGGAAACTTGCACGAAGAAACACATGCCGGGAAAGGAAATGGAAAGTAAGTCAATCTTCAATAAACGTTTATTAAGCACCTACTATGTGCTAGGTACAGTGCTAAGTGGTGGGGATATAAATATGAAAAAAAGGGCATTCCCTGGCCTCAAGGAGCTTACAATCTAATGGGGGGAGAAAACTCATAATAGAAAGCTGAAAATTGAGGTTAGGGAGGTTCCTAGTACCGGGGGTCTGGTGGAGAAGCTAGGGAAATCCAAAATGAGTGATGGCAGAGAAGTCACACCAGAGCATACACATAGAGATCACGGGGTATGGGCAGCACATAGCCTCACTACTTCAGGCTTGTTGATGACCAAGAGTGATGTCGAGATATTGTTCTCAAATGAACACTTCATCTCTACTCTCTGCTGAGTATGTCATCTCTCTCGAACCTGTCTTTTCCACTTAACTTCTCTCTGCTACCACCTTTTAGGTTTCAGCTCTCCGAGGCCATCTGCTGGGCACTTGGGCTCTTATTTGCTAATGTTCAGTGACTACATAAAGTCAATCTCAAACAAAAACAGACCCTCAGTCGATAATCAAGGCTATGAGCCACCACACTTAGCCAGAAGTCCCAGACCAAAGCCAGTCAGAGGGTTACTGAGTTAAGATTAAGTCTGTTCTTTTGACCACCAGTGTCCAGGGCTGATTCAGAGTCCACAGCTCAGACACGTCTCAGAGTTAGGGCTAGAAAGTTCTTTATTAACTCCCGCTTAACCCGGGTTTCTCAAAACCCCTTTTGAGGACTTTGCACATTCTGTGTAATGGATGGGAGTAATAAAAGTCACTTTATTCATCAAATCTTTCTTGATTTGCATGCAAATAAAATTCAGTAATGACATAAGCTAGTGAAGAAAGAAAAGTCATTTTCTTCTGCTAGCTCGTATTCTTACCACTATTATGTGTCTCTGATAGCCACAAGAAGTACCCTGTTTCTTGTTTTTGTTTTGTTGTTATTATTGTTGTTGTTGCTGCTGTTTTCCTGTGCTCGGACCAAGGTAAAATTTCACCATCTTCCAGACGTTAAAAATATGGGAATTTGTGTCAGAGAGCAGCTTGGAATTGTTAAAAATTCTCAGCAGTTTCCCCAATGTGATCGTCTTTGCCCTTCCTCCCACTCAGTTCTGAATACAGCTCATAGCCCACCTCCAGCAGCTGTCTCAAATATACGTACACCAACTCATCGACCTGCTTAGAGGCCCTGTACTTGTCCAGTGATTATTTTATAACCAAATGGAGAAAATGATGATACAATGGCCTAACACTAGGAACCATTGCCAAAGAGGTGGAGGGTAGAAGTAGAGATGGCTCGTCCATGGGGGCGGAACGTTGCACATCACGTTAGATTTTTTTTTTTAATGTAATGAAAAGATTTTGATGCATTTTACCCAAATCTTGATACCATCTGTGCAACACCACAAGAAGCATCTGGAGGACTTCACTACAAGGTTTATGGCTGCACTTTCAATTTTGTCTCTGTGACAATGACAAACAGCGTGGGCAAGTCTCCCTGTGTGGTACCTCACTCAATAATAGCCAGCATTTGCACGGTGCTTCAGAGATTGCAAAGTGCTTTGGAATATCATCTTATTTTATCCTGGTAAGGAGGTAGATGTGCTATTACTATTCCTAATTTATAGATGAAGAAACTGAGGCAGATAGAGGTTAAGTGACTTACCCAGGGTTGCACGGCTAGTTAATTCATTCAAACTAAGGTCTTCTTGATTCCAAATCCCTTGCCCTAACCACTGTGTCACCAAGCTGCCACCTGCTTAACATTAACAATCAAGAGGTCCTCAAACAGTTGTCTCAATGGTTGCTTTGCCCAAGGAATCTTAGCATGATCTTAGCATGTGTGTGAGAAATTCTTCATTGGGCAAGAGACTACATGTACATGTTTTGCTCTTTAGTCATATTCCTTTTTTGGTAAAGAGTAATGTTTAGCAGGATCCTGTATTGTCTTGCAATTTTAGCCAATTAGTGTAACTGAACATGGGACCTGCTATAAAAAGTTATTTGAAAAAAATGTAAGTTCCATTCTCACGTATTTGTCACAGATGCCCTTAATACATTCATAGATGATTCCCATAAAAGATTTTTTGTAATGTGAAAATATGTTTAATAGGAATGTATATGTATAGCCTAGATTGCACGCCATCTTGGGGAGGGAGGTGGGGAGGGAGGGGGAGAAAAATTTAAAACTCAAAAGCTTATGGAAGTTGATTAAGCAAAATAAATTAATAAAATAAAAAAGGTTTTTTGTTTGTTTGTTTGTTTTAAAGGCAAGAAAGTAGAAATAGGGGCAAGTAGTTATCCAACTTTTCAGTCCCATTTTTTGGGTAATCATATTGTTGAGTGGGGTTTTTTTACTCATTTTTAAGCATTTTTTCTTTTCTAACATATATTACAAAATGTTCCCTCAATGCTTTTAAAGATTATATGACTTCTAGCACAGCTTTCCTCTCTCTGTACTTGGTCCTGTCCAGACATTCTTCATGTCTTCATTAGCTTATGTACCATTTCTTTTTTCTCATAGAGCAAAACAGGAACTAAGGTGTTAAGAGTACAAATACAATGGTTCTGTTGTAATTGATGATGGAAATAGGTCATTATAGAAACTCTGTGATACCTCCTCTCTTTCCTATTGGATGTCTTCATACCACTTTCATCTAAAAATGCTCTCAGGGCTTACTCCAAGCTTTCACCAGACTTCTTATTACTTCCACTGCTTTTTGCTGTTTTACGAGACAATAATGCCTAACCCCTCTTGATTCAAGTGCTTTCCTCTTTTAATTAACTCCTATTTATCCTGTATATAGCTTGCTTTGTATATATTTGTTTGCATGTTGTTTTCCCCATGAGATTGTAAGCTCCTTGAGGACAAGAACTGTCTTTTGTCTTTTTTTTTTTGGTATCCCCAATCCTTAGCACAATGCCTGGTATATAGTAGGTGCTTAATAAATGTTGACTTAGTGAATAATTTTATGCCATCTTCCTGCCTGGTAATGTGTTCTTATAAATGAGCTTATACTCTAAAGGAGGGCTTCTTAAACTTTTTCCACAAGACCCCTTCAGCACTTCTTTTTTTTTTTAACTTTTTTTTGGGGGGGCTGGGCAATGGGGTTAAGTGACTTGCCCAGGGTCACACAGCTAGTAAGTGTTATGTGTCTGAGGCTGGATTTGAACTTAGGTCCTCCTGAATCCAGGGCCGGTGCTGTATCCACTGCACCACCTAGCTGCCCCCAAATTCTTTAGAAACACTTCAGCACTTCTTAAACTGTGGGTCGAGACCCCATGTAGAGTCTAAACCAGTGTTTCCCTTGACCTCCATACCTTTCCACTTGATAAAAAAAATCAAGTATTTCTAAGTTCTTTTGGCCTCTTGCTATGGTGCCTCCTTTACATGATTGTAAATAAATTGCCTAAGGGAAATGGTAATAATCAAGAGCAATACCTTTGTCTTTTTCCATTTCCCATTTTTCATTGTCAATAGTTTATTTGAATAGAACAGATTGGAACTGTAAAAATTGCTCAAAATATCTTTCTTCTTATCTTTATCCTTTCCATTCGATATTGTTTTTATCTTTGTTCCAACCTAGTTGATGCCCTGGCTGCACATAGGTAGCAGATTCTCCTACAATCAGTAACCTCAACAGTAACCAATCAGTTCTTGTTGGTCAAGATCTGGTCTACATCATTTTTGTACCAGGCTTTAGTGGTCACAACAGGAAGCCAAAGCTTCTTAGCGCTCTCTCGCTCTCTCTCTCTCTCTCTCTCTCTCTCTCTCTCTCTCTCTCTCTCTCCTTTTAATAGTATTTTTCCCAATTACATGTAAAGACAATTCTAAATGTTCATTTTTAAATTTTGAGTTCCAAACTTTCTCCTTCCCTCCTTCATGTCTACCCTCCCAAAGACAGTAAGCAATTTGATGTAGATTGTGTAATCATGTAAAACATTTCCATATTAGTTATGTTGTAAAAGAAGAAACAGTCCCCCCCCAAAAAAACACTTAAAAAAGTGCAAAATAGGATGCTTCAATCTGCATTCAGAGTCCATCAATTCTTTTTCTGGAGGTAGATGGCATTTTTCATCACGAGTCCTTTGGAATTGTCTCGGATCACTGTATGGCTGAGAAGAGCTAAGTCATTCCTAGTTGATCATTGTACAATGTTGCTGTTACTGTGTACAGTGTTTTCCTGGTTCTGCTTATTTCACTTTGCATCAGTTCCTAGCTCTCTTTTTGAAGGCAGTATTCATGCTATATACAGGGCTGAGGCTAAATTATCTTTAAACCTTTAGCCTCTTTTGTTTCTGAAACCTGAGCCATATTTTCCAGCGTATTGTTTAGTTGTGTTGACATCCTATGTACTGATATAAATGAGTAGCAAAGAATGTGACATGGAGGATCTTGTTGAGTCCTTCATGGAATTCCTCTGACTCATCAGCTGTTGCATCAGACGTCAGATGCATTAATTTCAGTTCTCAGAGCATCACTGATTAACGAAAAGATCCCAGGATTATTTAGCTTTTTAAAAGGGAGGTCTAGGAGGGCAGCTAGGTGGCGCAGTGAATAGAGCACCAGTCCTGGAGTTAGGAGGATCTGAGTTCAAATGTGACCTCAGACACATAACACTCACTAGCTGTGTGACTCTGGGCAAGTCACTTAACCCCAACTGCCTCATCAAAAAAAAAAAAAAGGTCTGAAGTGTGTCCATTTGCATTTCCCAGATTTTTGTCTTTAGAGTATGGGTTATATGTGACAGAACCTTTAAGTAGAAAATATATCAATTTTTTTTTGTTTGATTCAAATTGTGGCTTCCCTGGGGCTTCCTGTGAAAGTTGGGAGAAGGGCTGTCTTTCCCCTCACTCCTGCAGAAATGGTGAATTTTTAGGAAGGTAGGTGGTCCAGTGAATAGCATGCTCTATTCAGAATCAGAAAAGCCTGAGTTCAAATCCCACCTCAAATATTTATTAGCTGTGTGACTCCGGGCAAGTCATGTGACTTGCCTCAACTTCCCCATCTGTAAAATGAAGATAATAATAGTGTAATACTTGACCACCTAGGCCCCCCTGGTTGCCTAAAGACCATCTATGTAGTCATCTTTCATCACTTCCCTAGGGTTCTCTGATGCCCTTAAAGGCATATGGGGGAGGTTGTTTAAGCTCCCCGCCAATGGCTCCAGCCCCCACCAATAAAGTTCTCTCAATTGTAGGGGGTGGGTTCCCTGTGCCTTAGTTCCATTTAGCCACTAACAGTCAGATTTGTTTTAGCAAAGGAAAATTTAGTTCAAAGGTTTATTAACAAATATGCAAATATCCCCAATACTGTATAATCCTGTCCCCCATAACACCTTACTCTCTGGGGAGGAGAAGAGGCTTAAGTCCATAGTTTAGCTGAGTTCCTATATAACACAGTCCCAAGTTCCAAGTCTAAAACCCTATCTTGGGCTACAGTCCTAGGCACCCAGGTTTCTCAGGGTTTCCCTACCAGGCTGGCTGGTGCAATATCCTGCCTGGAATCTTAGTTCCACAGTCACCGTGGCTGGAGCTCCTAGATCTGGTGAGGATTGCCACCTGTTCCTGAACCTGAGAAGGACAAATGAACGGAGACCCTGAGCCATGGGGTAAAATGTGGGGGAGCAAAGTACCCCCTTCTCAGTTCAGGTCATGGCACCTGTGCTGTGGATGAACCAGATATGATCTTCACCTCCTGGGCACAGCAGAAAAAAAGCAGGCAGCCAAAGAGAGTGACTCCCATCCACATGGTAGGAGACCACAGGGAAGCAGGATGCTTCCATGATAGGAGATCTAAGCATGAGCAAAGCAAATCCCCACTACAATAGCAGCCAGCTCCCAGGGTTGTTGTGAGGATATAATGCAATAATATATAAGTGGTAGCTATTATTTTTATTATTATTATTGTTAGGCAGCCAAAGCAATGTTCTGGCTTAGGTGAGCCTGAAGCTTGGGCCACTGGCTGCTTCTTCTGTTTTCTCTTCCTTTTCTTGAGCATAGAGAAACAGAAATCCTGAGACGTACATTTCCATCCTTGGAGATAAGCACGTGAATTTGAGAGGCTGAGTCCCTGGGTCCCCCAGTTAAGCAGACTGTTAATAGAAGGAGTTTGTGCAGCAGAGAGTATGACCACCAGCATGGGGATGAGCCCAACCCCTGGCCTGGCTTCCCAGAAGAAGTGGACCGGGTCGGAATTGTTAGGACAGTGCAGAACCAAGGTGAAATGGGAAATGGGAACTCACTACTCAGAAAAACAGTTATTTCTATTTTTTGTTTTTCTGTTTTTCAGTTTGTGTTCTTTTTTTGGGGGGGGCAATTGGGGTTAAGTGACTTGCCCAGGGTCACACAGCTAGTAAGTGGCAAGTGTTTGATCTGAGGTTGGATTTGAACTCAGTTCCTCCTCACTCCAGGGCCGGTGCTCTATCCACTGCACCACCTAATTGCCTCCAGTTTTGTGTTTTGATGTTTAAGTTTCAACCTCCTGGGAAGATATAACAGAAGTTATATTATTATTATTGCTTGTCGAAGTTTTCCTGTCAACTCATGTTTGCAGGCCTTGTGTGTGTTGAACATTTCCCTTATGTAGAAGGAATGAATAGTTGTCCTATACCTGGGGGGAAAAAAAGAAAACATCAATTCACGTTGCAAGTAGCTACCAAATAGGGCTGGAATAATTGCCTTCAGTGACTTGCTAATGACTCTTGGGACCCTAATTTTCTCATTTGTAAAATTATGCAGCCCTAAAATCCTATGATCCTTTTCGAAATAATAACCTGCTATCATCCTCTCTTTATGTTCCATAGCATGTTATGGGTCATTTATGAAAATACAATTTATAGTAAAAAATAAAGTTTAAAAAAACACACAATTGCACCATTAATGGATAGAGAGCTGACCTTGGTGTCAGGAAGACCTAGGTTCAATTCCCCACCCTGTCTCATCCTGACTCTGTGACCTTGGGGACATCACTTAACCTGGTAGTGCCCTACACAACTCTCTAAGATGATAAATTGCAGAGAAGAATCCAATCATTCACAGAGAATTCATAGATGAATTCTATTCATGGAGGAAAAACCTCACTAACAGCTCCCTCTCCAGATGAAATCAGAGGTTTTAAAAAAAAAGTTTTAAAAACTATGTAGCTTATCCCAGATGAAACTAAAATATTTTCTTAGGAGTATGCAAGGGGATACAACACGTAAACCAAATTTGAAGAGGTGACATGGTGGTCTAATATTAAAACTGCTGAGCAGCTAGGTGGCCTGGTGGATAGAGTACCCGTCCTGGAGTCAGGAAGACTCGAGTTCAAATCTGGCCTCAGACATTTACTAGCTGTGTGACCCTGGCAAGTCATTTAACCTTGTTTGCCTCAGTTTTCTCATCCACAAAACAAGCTGGCAAAGGAAATGGCAATCCACTCTAGTATCTTTGCCAAGGAAACCCCAAATGGGGTCATGAAGTGTAGGACATGACTGAAACAAATGAACAACAAAAAAAATTTTTTTAAACTGCTGCGGAGCCCAGGGAACTGAGGCGTGGATCCTGCTTTTAAGTGGCCCCTCTCATCTCTGGACCCACTATACCATCTAGGCACTAGGTTTGGCTCTGAAGGAACCTGACCATTTAGAGGACAGGTTAGACTCCTTTTCCCACATTCTTTGGCTTGTTAAGTTTCCTATCCTGGCACCCAGAGGAAAAATTGCTTAAGCCTGAGGTTTTAGCTCATGTCTAGGGTCTCCCCAAAAAGGGAGAGTAGGAAGGCATTTGGTGTACAATATAAATCAGGTATGGGACAGAAATTTATTTCCTACACACAAAAGAAATGCTAAAAGACATAATGCAAATTGACAAGACTTAAGCAATCAGGAACTTACAACCAATAACTTCTGTTGTAGTCTACCAGGAAGGTGAAGCATAAACATACAAACTCAAAGAGACTGCTACCAGGTAGACATTGCACATCTCACCTCAGTTCTTCAATATCCCACTCAGGGCAGATATCTCCTAGTAAGTGAAGTCAGGATTGGATTCATCCTCCTACTGGTGAATGCTTTCTCCAAGAACACTGGAAGAGTTTTCAGGGATTCCACCCCCTGCCACCAATAAGCTCCCACTACAGGACCCAGGATCTCTGAACTTCTCAAACCTACAAGGTGGTCTCTAAGCCTGGACTTGTCCATCTTGGGATTGATGCTCATTCACCTAAGATTGAGAAATAACAAACACAGGATTGGGCTCATCTAAACAAGACATGGACCACGTGCTTCCAGCCTTACAGGACAGGGATAGGAAGGAGCTGCCATAACCTCCAGCCCTCTTGGGAAGTCCCAGAATATTTGACATCATCGTGAAGGCCCAAAAGAAGGGAGAGCCTCACTTTTTTTAAAGGCTGAGTCATTGGCTTTTCTTGCTCGGCAGCTAATAAAAGGATTGCCTCATCTTCTCAAAGTGAAAAGTTGAATCTTACAGGGAGAGTCAGCTGGAAGCAGAAAGGGCATCTCTATGCATGTTCTACTCAACCTCCACTCATAGTAGAAATAGCAGTGCACGTGGCATGGGGGAGACTGGGGAAGACCATGGTTCAAAGACTGGTTCCACCCACTTCCTGGGACCATGAGCAAGTCACTTAATTGCTTTAGGTTTCAGTTTCTTCAGCTATACAATGAAGATTTTAATAGTTTCATTTCCTTTATCACAGAATTGTTTTGAGGAAAGGGCTTTGTGAACTGTAGACCATTATGTAAACATAAACTATTATTCACCGTAAGTCCCTTATGCCAGTACTCAGAGTCAGCATTCTCTCAGCCGATCAGAAGTCACATCTTTCTCTCCCTGCAGGAAGTACATAGCACACCCAATTCTGTGTGTGGGGGATGTTTCTAGGGGTGAATGGGGGGGTGTCTCTCCCCTACCTATTGGACTGAATATTACATGTTTTAAAAGAATTGGAATTGGATAAAGAATACAGAAATTGGAAATCATTCAGCCATGGGTGTTTGTCTCATTTAAATGGACATTCCAAAACTTCCCATCTAATGCAGAAATTACATCTAAATAGGTGGTGGTTTGAACTTTACTTAAGCACTTTCAGGGGTGGTGCTAACTATTTTACAAGGCATCACATTGTTGGATGACTCTGTTAATTAAACAGTTCCTATGTTGATCTTCATGCCTTCCATTCACTGTCCCTAATTCTGTCCCATGAAACAAATGAAAACCCTTTAGATATTTGAAGACAGTTGGTACATGTTCCTACCCATCCCTACCTCACTCCCCAAAAATGGCATTACTAGCTTCTAATTTAAGATTGTTAAACTAGACATAGTCTTGGAGTTCCATCATTGTTGTTACTGTTCAGTTGTGTCTGACTTTTCATGATCCCATGGACCATAGCACTCCAGTATTGTCCATGGGGTTTTCTTGGCAGAAAGAACTCAGGTCTTCCTGACTCTAGGGCAGCTAGGTGGTGCAGTGGATAGAGCACTGGGTTTCGAATCAGGAAGACTCATCTTCATGAGTTCAAATCCAGCCTCATACACTTACTAGCTGTGTGACCCTGGGCAAGTCACTTAACCCTGTTTGCCTCAGTTTCCTCATCTGTAAAATGGGCTGGAGAAGGAAATGGCAAACTACTCCAGGATCTTTGCCAAGAAAACCCCAAATGGGGTCACAAAGAGTCAAACATGACTGACTATAGGTCCGGCACTCTATCTATTGTACCACCCCAGAGTATTTGGGGTCAAATCCTACCTTTGGCATTTACTGTGTGACCTTAAGGAAGTCACTTAGCATACACTGGCCTGCATTTCCTCAGATGTAAAATGAAAGAGCTCTGGGGCCCCTTCTGATTCTAGAGTTATGGTTTTCTAACTAGTCCCAACCCATCATTTTGAAGATGAAGATACTTCCCCAAACAGAAAGAATGGGTGACTTACCTAGGGTTACCCAGGCAGTAAGCCTTTGCAGCAGAGTGAAGCTTTGAACCCACAGCATTTTGAGCCTCAAACCAATGCTCTTTTTACTGTACCTCATTGCCTTCTTCTAATTTATAATATCCATTTAGATATGAAGCTATCTCTGTGTCTGCATTCATGTGGGTACAGTTAATTATGTTTAGACTTGAAATCTTGTCTAATAGATGCGCTCACAAATCTCAATCTAACATGTAATGAATATTTCTGTTTGTTGCTAGGGATCTTAATTATAGCTGAATACCTGTGTAATTAGATATTGTTTAATAAAATTGGCTTAATTTTTCTTAAAAAAAAAAAGGAACTGAATTTGAAGTCACAGGTCCTGAGATCAAATCCAAATCTCACCTCTGACCTTGGGCAAGTCACCTTACCTCTTTGGGCCTCTGTTTCCTTATGTGTAAAATGAGAAGGGTTGGACCTCAAAAGTCCATTGTACCCTAAATCTTATGGTTTTCACGATAGACTTTAGCTCCTGCTTACCACAAATACTGGGAAGCGAGACGGCCAAGTATCCCCTGAAAGGATGTTTCCTATTAAGCACATGATGGTGCCAACTCTACCATCTCCTTCATTTGTCCCCTCCAAGGACAACCTCTGAGTCATTCTTCCACTTAGGTACAATGTCCTTAATGTCTACTGGTTTCATTTATCCTGAGGATGTCAAGACTGATATGGTTCAAGGATTCCAAGAATATGCCAACCTGTTGGACATTAGACCAAGAGTTCGCATTTAGGGTATGGAAAGTTCAACAGAGTTAATAAACAATCTAAAAATTGAAATTCTCCTTAGCAAATGCTTTCTGCTTTCCTCCCACAGTGGCTGCGATGTCTGCCCAGGATGGAGAGGCAATTTCCGCCCTTCTTTGTTTCATGAGTCCTCCTGCCCCAAGGAATCTTCACCTAATGGCCCATTACTGGTGATCAGCTTCTTGGTACTTAGCTAAGTTGGTCCTCTGGCTCCGACGGTTGCCAGAATATACTTTGAGCTTTGACATCTTGGTAGAATCTTACTGCCAGATGTCATGCAGCCGGACTGGGAGAGGAGATGGGAGAGGAGAGGATAGCCTTCCTATAAGAAGAGGGATTTGATGGACGGATAATAATAGTTTCTCACATTTATATAAATAAATATTTATATATTTGTTATATATTTTATATATTATATATTTATATACATAGCATTGTGGTTTTTGTGGATAGAGGCTGGCTGCAGAGTGGGGGCGGGGTGGTCCTGGGTTCAGATCCTATCTCTGTCTTACGCTGACTCGGTCACTTAAGCCATCAGAGGCCCAGGCAGCTTTCCAGATTGCAGAGCAGGTCCCAGTTTGCACTGGTCAAATGAGTTTCCTCACCAGGTCATAACAATAATCCATATCTAATAAAGTGATTTAAGGTTTACAAAGGTCCATTAGGGCAGGGGACCATGTCTTGTCTAAACTTTGTGTCTCCCAGGGCAGCTAGGTGATGCAGTAGATAGAGCACTGGCCCTGGATTCAGGAGAACCTGAGTTCAAATTTGACCTCAGACACATAACACTTACTAGCTGTGTGACCCTGGGCAAGTCACTTAACCCCATTGCTTAGCCAAAAAAAAAAAAAAAAAACTTTGTGTCTCCCCCAAGTTTCTGCCCCCAGGTAGTAGTTATAAAACTCACCAGTTTAAGTATAGAGCGAGATTCTTACTTGGAAGCACTGGCCTTGTGAATTCCAGCCTGATTGGTTCGAGGTCTGGTTCTGTCAGTTACTTCCTAACTGTGTGACCTTGGCCAAGTCATTTCCCTTTTGTGGACTTTAGGTTTCTCACCCATAAAAAAGTGACAGTGATAAACATCCTATTTCACAGAGCTCTGCCCACAGGAGGCCGTTAAGGAATATTTGAGGAATGGAATTGATAAAGGAAGGCCCCAGGTTTGAAGCTTGGCAAAGTGGAAAGAGACCTGGGCCTGGGATTTCAGAGTCTGAGAGTTTTTTCATGAAGGAAACCCAACTATTAAGTCAATGAGGTTCCTTATATGATAAAAAGCAAGATTCCTCCACCCTAATAGAACATTTTCTTATAACCAATAAATTGGTGGTCGTTCAGTTGTGTCTAACTCTTCACGACCCCATTTTGGGATTCTCTTGGCAGAGATCCTGGAGGGGTTTGCCATTTCCTCTTTCAGCCCCTTTTACAGATGAGGAAACTGACGCAAATGGTTAAGTGACTTGTCCAGGGTCACACAGCCAGTAAGTGTCTGAGGCCAGATTTGAACTCAGGAAGAGGAGTCTTCTGACTCCAGCTCCAGAGCTCTGTCCACTGTGCCATCTAGCTACTCAACTGAAAGTACACTCAGGTAAAACAACCAATACTATGTCCATATCTAACGGTTCACGCCTCATTTTCGCACCTGCAGCCCACAACCTTTCTGCAAAAAGGCAGGAGTCATGCTTTGCCTGCTGACCTTTGAGGTCATGATTAATCACTACATGGTTCAAAATGGAAAATATTCAGACACTTTTTGTTGTTGTTTTGGTGGTGGTGGTGTTTTTTGTTTTGTTTTGATTTGAGGTTGGATCTCATTTTTTTTTCTTTAACATTTATATAGTACTTACTATGTGCTGGATACTTATTATCTCATTTGATCCTCACAACAACCCTAGGAGTTACCAACATTAACCTCATTTTACAGCCAAGGAAACTGAGGCAAAGGTCAAGTGACTTGCCGAGGGTCACCCAGCAGTAAATGTCAGAGGGCCAGATTTGACCTCATTCTCCAAGCCTGGTACTCTCTCCACTGGGGCGCCGAGCTGCCTCAGCCAGGTTGGAAATGCAAGGGCCAGATCTCACAGCTGATCAGCACGGAAGTTTTGACCTGCTCTGTTTCTGACCTGGGCCTATTTGTCCCACCTTAGGCATCCTAGAGGGTTGCTGGGAGTGCTAGACCTGGTGCAGACGCTGCTCAGAACTCCATCAACCTCCTCCTCCCAAATGGCAGGAATTACAGACGGGCATCACCACGCCCAACACCATGCCTTCATTATTCAGTTTGATTCAACAGAATTCAACAGACGTGTATTAAGCTTCTATAGGCGAAGATATCACATTAAGGGCTAGGACCCCAAAAACAGACGCTGCTCCTGAGAAGCTGATTTTCACTGAGGGGCATCAGTGGTTTTCTGGGAAAAGCCCTGGATTTGGGAGTCAGGAGCCCAGGGCTTGAATACCAGGGTCAGAGAGTCATAGGTATATGATGACCTTTAAGATTACCTAACCGCAACTCCTCATTTTACAGAAGAAAATACTGAGACCCGGAGAGAGCAAGTAACTCAGCCAAGGTCAAAGGCATTTATTAGGTGTCTCTTACGTTCCATGTTCTAGAAAGTGGGAACACAAAACAAACCCAAAACAGGAGCTTATATTCTCTCAACCAGGAAGCGTTTACTGTCTAGTCTCAGGGGTGGGGAGCCACATGTGGCCTTCTAGGTCCTTGGGTGCGGCCTTCTGACCGAGTCCAAGTTTTACAGAACAAATCCTGTTATTTTTTCTAAATGGTTCTTTCAATTCAATATGATCTTTATTATTATTATTATTATTATTATTTTGGCTAGGCAATGGGGTTAAGTGACTTGCCCAGGGTCACACAGCTAGTAAGTGTTATGTGTCTGAGACTGGATTTGAACTCAGGTCCTCCCGAATCCAGGGCCAGCCCTCTATCCCCTGCACCACCTAGCTGCCCCAACAAATTCTTTTATTAAGGAGATTTGTTCTGTGAGGTTTGGATTCAGTCAAAGGGTGGCACTTGAGGTCCTAGAGGGTCACATGTGGTTCCCTACCCCTGGAAGTGGGTGAGAGGCACTAGAGATACAACAATCCCTGCCCTCGAGGAGTTTCTAGTCCATCTGGGAGACAATTTGTTCATACATAAGTATATATTTGTATTATATTTTTATGTATTACATACAATTTAGTATTTTTTATTTGCACATATCATATTTGCAGTATATTTAAATACAAGGTAATTGTGGGGAGAAGCTAGGGAGATCAAGAAAGTCAACGCAGAAGGTGGTGTTTGAATTAAGTTTTGAAGGAAACAAGGAATTCTAAGAGGTAGGAAGAAGGAAGGAGTACATCCAGGCACGTCCAGGCAGTTCAGATCTGGCCTGACATTTACTGGCTGGATGACCCCGGGCAAGTCCCTTGACCTCTGCCTCAGTTTCCTTGGCTGTAAAATGAGGCTAATGTAGTACCTCCTGGGGTTGTTGTGAGAATCAAATGAGATAAGACTAAAGCACTTGTAAAGGAAGGAATACACCCAGGCACTTGTAAAGTACATCCAGCACAAAGACCTAGAAGTGGGGCATTGAGTGTCACAGAAAGGAGGCCAGTCTGGCTAGATCACAGAAAGTGGGAAAGTGGAGGATGCATAACAAGGTTGGTTTTTGTCTTTGACTAAGCAACAGGGTTAAGTGACTTGTCCAGGGTCACACAGCTAGTAAGCATTATGTGTCTGAGGTCAGATTTGAATTCAGGTCCTCCTCAATCCAGGGCTGGTATTCTATCCACTGTGCCACCTAGCTGCCCCATCATAATAACGTTGGAAAGAGAGGTTGGGACCCGGCTGGTAAGGGCTTTAAATGTCAGGAGGGTTTGAATTTGATCCCAAAAGGAACAGGGAGTCATAGAAGTTTATGGAGTAGGGGAGTCAGGACTTTAGCTTTAGGAAAATCACTCTACTGGATATGTGGAATATGTACTGGAAAGAGGAGAGATTTGAAGCAGGAAAACCAGTTAGAAGGCTAATGTAAGAGTCCAGGCCAGAGGTGCTGAGGACCTGAAATAGGGCCTCGGCCTTGTGAATGGGAAAGGTAGGAGAGATTGTGAGGGTAGAAACAAGAGTAGTGCATTGATTGGATAGTGGGGAAAGGGAGAGTGAGGAGACATGTATAATTTGAACCTGGGTATAACTGGGAGAATTGTGGTACCTTCAACAGAAACAGAGATATTGAGAAAAGGAATAGGCTTTGGGGAAAAGATAACAAGATCGAGATTCTGTGTGGAGTAGGTTAAGATTGAGATTCCCTTGGAATATCTAGTTTGAATTGTTCAATAGACATTTGGCAATATGTGACAGCTACGTGGCGCCATAGTGGATAGAGCATTTGGCCTGGAGTCAGGAAGACTCATCTTCTTGAGTTCAAATCCAACCTCAGACACTTATTAACTGTGTGACCTGGACAAGTCACTTAACTCTGCTTGCCTCAGTTTCCTCATCTGTAAAATGTGCTGGAGAAAGAAATGGCAAACCACTCTAGTATCTTTGCCAAGAAAACCCCAAATGGGGTTACCAAGAGTTGAACACAATTGAACAACAACAACATGATATGGGACAGCAGCTCAGGGGAGACTGGATATATAGAACTGGGAGACATCTGCATAGAGATGATAATTAACCCCATGGGAGCTGTTGAGATTAACAAGTAAGAGTGGAAAGAGAGAAGAGGGCCCAGTTCAGAGCCTTGGGGGACGTCTGATGGGCATGCCACGGATGAAGAGCCACATGAGATCGACACCCACAGTTAAGAAGCGCTGATCTAGATCATAAAGTATGGCTAGGCATACTTGAGGAGGGGAGTAAGGAGAAATAAGGCTAGAAAGGTAAGTTGGAGGCAGATCATGGAGGGCCTTGAATGCCAGAGTGACCTAGCTGTCTGAGACCTCCCAGAAATGGCCAGCATGGAGGATCAGAGAGGCCAGTTGTCATAGCAACATTAAGTTAAGACACAGTGCTAGGCACAGGACTTTCCCAAAGACAGAAGGGATGCAGATAGGGAAATGCAACCTGAACACAGATGACTAGTGTTTTAAAGAGGACGCGAGATTTACAGGGTTGGGGAAAGCTTCATGGACAAAACTGGACCTGAGCTGAACTTTGAAGAGCTTCTGAGAGGCCGAAGTGAGAAGGGAGTGCATTCCAGGCATAGGGAACAGCTTAAGTAAAGGTGTGGAAAGAGGAGATAGTATGTGAAATTCAAGATTGGTTCGTTGGGCCAGAATGTTGTAGCCATGAAGGAGAGGAATGGGAAATAAAGCTAGAAATCTAGGTTGAAGCCAGATTGGAGGGGACCTTAAATAACAGGCTGAAGAATTTGTATTTTATCTCTAGCAGGGAGAATTTCATGGTCAGACCTGTTCCTTAGGACAATTCTTTTGATAACTTTGTGGAAGATAGATTGGAAAAGGGAGACAGGAATCAATCAACAAACATTTATCAAGCATCATCTACATACCGGCTGTGCCTGGCACTCTACT
Organism: Vombatus ursinus; assembly: GCF_900497805.2. NCBI lineage: Eukaryota > Metazoa > Chordata > Mammalia > Diprotodontia > Vombatidae > Vombatus > Vombatus ursinus. Next base: position 6,604,356 of record NW_020949696.1, read on the forward strand.
AGTGCCCAAAGACAAAAGTGAAATAATCCCTACCCTCAGGTAGCTTGCATTCTATTGGAAGCTGGGTGGCCAGTTAGGTCATTTGTAAAGAAGAATTAGAACCAATATGAGGAACCACCAGAAAAAGGAAACTAAACAAAACAGAAGGAAAAAAAAGAACAAATAGTGTCCTTCAGTCTGCATTCAGACTCCATAGTTCTATCTCTGGATGGGGATAGCATTTTCCATCATGTGACCTCTGGAGATGTCTTAGATCCTTGTATTGCCGGGAAAGATTAAGTCTATCAAAGTTAGTCATAGCACAATGTGGCTGTTACTGTGTACAACATTCTCCTGGTTCTGCTCACTTCACTCAGCATCAGACCATACAAGTTTTTGCAGGTTTTTCTGAAGTCAGCCTGCTCATCATTTCTGATAGCACAATAGTATTCCATTCCATTCATATATCACAACTTGTTCAGCCATTCCCTAATTGATGGGCATTCCCTCAATTTCCAATTCTTTGCCACCACAAAAAGAGCTGCTATAGATATTTTTGTACATGTGGGTGCTTTTGAGGGAGGCTATTACAAAAGTCCAAGCAAAAGATGAAATAAGGCATGACTGAGCTGGGGATCAGTTGGTAAAAGTTAAAGAGGGATGGGAGTGGCAGATATAATCATGACACATTTTTTAAAAAAATAATTAAATATATTTCTTTATTTTCTATTCCAAACTCTCTCCCTCCCCTGGCCAGTGAGAAGGCAAGAAATAGGATCCCCATTATATAGAGGAAGTCATGCAACACTTATCTCTGCATTAGCCATGTTCTGGGGGGAAGAAGCAAGAAAATAAAGGGGGAAAATGTACTTTAATCTGCAATCTGAATCCATCAGGACTCATACTGCAGGTGGAGAATATTTTGCATCATGAGCATGACACACTTTTAAGTTTAATGTACATTATTTAACATTTTCTCCATTACTTTCTTAGACAATCACAAAACAATCTATCAAGCCCTGATCTGTGATATTTGCCAATTTCCAAGAAGGAAATACTCATTCTGAAAATTTGATAGTCAACCTTCTGGTTAGAGCTGGCTCCAGATCACCCCTATGTGCCTGAGTGATGTTAAAAAAAATTAACAACCACCATTAAAAGGTATCCCTGCTATTTGAAGACAAAGAAATTAAGAAGTAAGTAAGCAAGTGAAGAAGAACCAATGGGGAGATGTGAAAATGGGAGTGACAAGCTATGGTAACTGATTGGATCTGGAGGTGAAGAGGGAAGAGTTATGGATGCCAGGGAGCTATGGCGGTACCCTCAACAGAAACAGGGAAGCCTGGAAGATGTGCAGGTTTATCTGGGAAGGATAAGGGGTTCAGTTTGGAACAGGGCAAGTTTGCAGAAGCTAGGTGGCGCCATACTGCATAGAGTGCCAGGCCTGGAGTCAGGAAGACTCACCTTCCTCAGTTCAAATCTGGCCTCAGACACTTAATGACTGTCTGATCCTGGGCAAGTCACTTGAAGCTGTTTGCCTCAGTTTCCTCATTTGTAAAATGAGCTGGAGAAGGAAATGGCAAACCACTCCAGTATCTTTGCCAAGAAAACCCCAAATAGGGGTCAGGGAGAGTTTACTGAAAAACAACTGAATGACAACAAGTTTGAAGTGGAGGTGAGAAACATTCAGATGGAGACTACGAACAGGCAATCAGAGATACCAAGACTGTAGTTTAGGAGAGAGATTAGAGCTGGAGGTTAAATTTGGGAGTCATCTGTGTAGGGGTAATAATTGAACACACAAGAGCTTATGAGATCACCAAGAGAGAAGGTATACAGAGACATCAAAGAAGAGAAACCCAAAACTGAGGCTTAGGGTTCATCTAGGATTAGGGGACGGAAGATGGATAATGAGGAAACTGAAGTGTGACCAGAAGTAGGAGGAGTACAAGGAGAGAGTAAAAGCCAAGAGCTGGTGCCCAATGTCTCCCACTTGCTAAGTGTATGACCCTCGACAAATTGTTTCTCCTCTGTGCGACTCAGTTTCCTCATCTGTAAAATGAAGGAGGTAGGATAGATGGTCTCTTAAGTTTCTTCCCATCTCTCTAACTATTTATCCTCCTAAGCCCTCCCAACTCTGACATTCTATGCTTCAAGGGCCCTCTCAGCTCTGACTTTCTGTGTTCTAAGGGCTCTCCCAATTCTGACATTCTGTGTTCCAAGGGCCCTCCCAGTTCTGACATTCTGTGTTCCAAGGGCCCTCCCAGCTCTGACATTCTGTGTTCTAAAGGCT